>NW_026530791.1:0-83408 GCF_014839835.1 Dryobates pubescens
CAGTGCTGATAAACAGGGAGACAACGGCCAGGTGAGGGAGGCAGGTGGTAAAGGCTTTGTGGCGTCCCTGCTGAGAGGGGATCCTCAGCACTGCCCTGAAGATCTGCACATAGGACACCACAATCAACACAAAACAGACAGATGAAAAAGAGACAGTAACCACAAGAAGCCAAAGTTCCCTGAGGTAGGATGTGGAGCAGGAGAGCTTGAGGATCTGGGGGATTTCACAGAAGAACTGGTCCACAGCATTGCCCTGGCAGAGGGGCAGGGAAAATGTATTGGCTGTGTGCAGCAGAGCATTGAGAACCCCAAAGGCCCAGGCAGCTGCTGCCAGCTGCACACAAACTCTGCTGCCCAGGAGGGTCTCATAGTGCAGGGGTCTGCAGATGGCAACGTAGCGATCGTAGGACATGATGGTGAGGAGATAAAACTCTGCTGTAACTAGGAATACGAAGAAGACCACCTGCACAACACATCCTGCATAGGAGATGTCCCTGGTATCCCACAGGGAGTTGGCCATGGATTTTGGCACAATGGTGGAGATGACACCCAGGTCAAGAAAGGAGAGGTTGAGGAGGAAGAAGTACATGGGGGTGTGGAGGTGGTGGTCCCAGGCTATGGTGGTGATGATGAGGCCATTGCCCAGCAAGGCAACCAGGTAGATGGCCAGGAAGAGGCAGAAGTGCAGGAGCTGCAGCTGCCTTGTGCCTGAGAATGGCAGGAGGAGGAAGTGGGTGATGGAGCTGCTGTTGGCCATCTGCTGCCTCTGGCCATGAGGCACTGTCAGAAGAAAAGGAGACAGTGACAAATCAGAAGAGAATTCTCTCAGCACAACCAAAACCACTCCCCACAGACCCTCCCCTGTCCCCTGCTGCTGCTTCTTCTCAGAGACCTTCCTTCAGCTCCAAGGCTGAAGCACTGCTTGGTCATGGCTTAGGCTAAAAGGCAAGAGTGGGAGAGCTCCCCATGGACTCTAAGTCACCCTGCTCTGCACCTCAGCTGGAGGGTGACCATGCTCCCATGTCACCCTGAGAAGCCACCAGACACTGCTGAGAGCAGAGGCATCCACCACACACCACTCAGTGTCTCAGGGTCTCAGCATCCCACCTCTAGTCCAGGAGACACTTGGCTCAGTGTCCCCTGGAAGGCAACACAGCCTGGATGGACACCTCAAAGACTCAGCCAAGGCATGACCATGGCAGCTCCTGCAGTCAGCTCATTGCCAGCCTCACAGCCTGCACTGCCCAGAGCTTCCCAGGCTGGAGGACAGCTGGGACACCTCATTGCTGTGGTTCCACCTGCACTGAAGATCTCACAGTGTCTGTGCCTGACTCTGCAGCTGAGGCTTCCATGTCCAGAGAACCATAAACAACACAAAGAGCATCTGAGACAGGCAAGGAGAGGGACAGAGAGCCACTCAGGAAAGCCCTCAGGTGAGGAGTGTAGGCATTTGGTGAGGTTCCCAGTAAAGCTCTGTGTGATGGTTTAAGAGGCTCAGCCCCTGCTCTAAAAGCACTGCTGAGTTTTCCTCCTCACCAGCCAGGCCAGAGACAGTGGGAGCAAAGATTCAGGAGAGCAGAGCCTGGGTCAGGAACCCCTGGCCTGAACACAGACATGAAAAGCCCCCCTGGAAATGATCTGGGCATGAGCTGGAGCTGAGAGCAGCCCTGAGCCACACAGCAGCCTCTCCACAGCAGAAGGACCCTGTCCTGCCCTCCCCTACCCTGCCTTGCCCTGCCCAGGGTGACTCCTTCCAACCACAGCTTCTCCCCAAAGCAGCATGAAGAGCTCCCTGGGCTGCTTGAGAGGTGAGCCAGACAGGCAGCAGAGTCCCTGCCCCAGCACCCAGCCCCAGCTTTAGGAGATGCCTCCAGGAACTGCAGCTGTACTGCCCTGCAGCCACAGACTCACCCTGTCAGGAACTGCAGTAACTTCTCCTCCAGTGAGCTCTCAGCATCCTCCCAGTCCTGGCCACCTTGAAGCTCTTTTTGCCTTCCTCATCTCCCTGAGATCCCCTGGCAGTGCCCTCAACCCTGCTGTGCTGTGCAGAGGAGCTGCTCCCGGACAGAGCTCCATCATGCCAAGGAGCCTGGCCCAGCTCAGCAGCAGCAGACCAGCCCAAGTCATTTAAAGGAGCCCTCTGGTGGCTTTGCTGCCAATTCCATGAACCTCAGAGACTGAGAAGCTGATGAAACCTCTCCAGAAGTCAAAGTCAGAGTCAAACTCTGAAGTTTCTTCTACTCTTAATGGGTCCCAGTGAAGCATACTGGGAAAGGGTCCCCAGGGTCTGCTTAGAGCAGAAGGAGACAGTGGATGCAAGGGAAGCACCACTGGAGGCACTGAAGCATCTCCAGGCTCTGGTGAGAGCAGAGAACTGAGGCAGTGCTGACAGGTCAGGACAAGCAGCTCAAGGTGGCTCTGCTGCTGAGGAAACCTGGAGGGGTTTCATTGATCCAAAGGGCCAAGCCCTGAGCCCCAGCCCCTGGCAAGGCAGATCCTGTCCCTCACCTGTGGCTCTGCTGGGGGCAGTGGGGAGTGAGGATGAGCAGTGATCAGGGTAGGACCTTGTCAGGTTTTGCTGTGGTTTGCTTACAAAGAGAAAACTCCTGATGAAAAGGATTGAACTATACCTTTAAAAATATCTTTTATCAGGTGCTTTGTGCAATAAAAACCTCTCCAATTAGCTGCAGAAACCTTGGCAATAATTAGAGGTTCAGCAGTATTTAATGAGACCCATGGAGTATTCTGAGGCTGATTACATCATCCTCAGGTACTGCCAGGAGACTCTGCCAAGGGACTGCCAAGAAGCCTCTCAACAAGTCCAAGGCAGAAGCAAACTCCAAAGTACCTTGAAGCACTGATTGGCCTCACTGAGGCTTGTTACTGACAAAGGCTCCCCAGGGACTCGTTAGAGCAGCTTGTTAGAGGCCAGGATTGCAGGGAGACAAAGGCAAAGTTCAGGGCAGAAAAACTTGGCTTTGGTCTAGGAAGCAGAAAGGCCAAGCCCTGACCACTGACCCTGGACTAGAAGAACCTCAAAGAGTGTGGCCGTTTGACGCTGTGCCTTTAAGAAAGGGGCACACTGGCTAAATGTTTATAAAATATTTTGGTATTCTAAACAAATTTCATTGGTAGGATTGTGGGAGGTGAGATTGTTAGACCCGGCGCAGCTGGGAACTTTCTCTCAGTCTTCCTTCCTTCGCTGTCCCTCTCAGCTGGATCTGCTTCTGGGATTCTGGCCAACTAAGATAAGAACTAACTCCTGTGCCAGGCCTTGCTTCCTTTCCTGCCCTGTTAACCGTCCAAATCTCTTTTCTACCTCTTTTGGGGGGGAAGGGAGGTAGGGGGGTGAAGTGGGCACAGGGGGAAGCCCCCTCTGTGGGGGGTCTGGTTTCTGGTTGAGTTCATTTGCTGTATATTCCTGTATATATTGTAAAATCCCTGTATTTGTTGTGTTACATAGAATCTGTTTCCTTGTAAAACATAATCTCATTTCTCCGACTGGGTTTAGCCGTGGTCTCTTTCTCAGTGGGGGAGGGAAAGCAGAGCCTTTCCTTTCAAACCACCACACTCCTTTTTTTATTGGCGCCCAATGTGGGGCCTGGTAATTAAGTAATTAAGTTGATTTATTGTTTGTCTCAGACGGAGAAACGAAATGAAGGTGCTCTGGGTTTTAGAACGTTTATTCTTCTCGGTCTGTGGCATGTTGGTCTACCGGTACTGCATCGGGTTGATGTTAGACCAGATAGGTAAATATTTAGTGCGTAAAATCTATTTGTGGTTTATGCATAGGATCCAGCTGTTGTATAAACACTGTTTGGGTTTTTTTCGGCTCACTAATTATGGCAATAGAACGTCTTCCACTTTGCCAATCGAGATAAGGGAGTTTAACACTTCAGGAGGTCAAAGAGTAACTTGAAGTGCTGGCTGGGATCTTAAGGTGATTTATTTGACGGGTGTAATCCTGCTGTCGCTGATAATTAATGTCTATCTGCTGTGGGCTCTATATATAGAGAAAAAGGTTTCTCGACCATGTTTTGTGATTAAGCAAAAATCTAGGAAGCGTAGGCGTTCCTCTAAATCTGCCGCAGAGTCCTCGAGTGACGAGGAAGGGGCTGCGTCAGTTAGAAAAATAGCAAAACCTATTGGAAAAGCAGCCTTAAATGCTCCACTCTATGACTTTGGCAAGCAGCCAGGGGTGGCTCCCATTCCCAAGATGGCGACCGGTAGTGAGGCAAGGTCATTTCCGTCCGCCATGACAGGACCGGAAGGGGCCCCCACGGTGGCTGATTTAGATCAGGACCTGTCAGCGTCTATCAGGATGGCTGTAAATTCAAACACAGCTCCAGTTAAACAAGTAGCAGTCTTAAAGACCAGAGGTGGAAAGGCCAAAGCTGATCCAGGAGCTAGTGGAGCTAATGGAGGAGAAGAGCAGGAGACTGATCCTGGTGAGGGAACCTCTGCTAGGAAAGTGCCTGCTGAAGATGAGGAGAAGATTTGTCTTAGAGATATAGCTGAGTTATTGAGATCATCACAGGATGGAGATGCAGCTAAGACAGCAGCTGGCAGTGGTGCTTCTCAGCTTAAAGAGATCCTTAGGAGAGTGACAGCAGGATTATGGGGACAAAACGTTCAGGAAGATGTGATAGATGAAGAGGAGGATGACCTGCAGAGCTGCTCGTCACCAAGGGAGGAGATTCGCAATGTCCGCAAAGATTACCTCAGAGCAGATAAGGAACCCATCCTATCTTGGCTTGCTAGGTGTTATGATACAGGTGCTCCAGCTCTAATAGTTGGAGACAAGTCAGCAGCTCAGCTAGGAACTCTCTCAAAGGATAATGGAATAGATAGACATCTAGGCAAGGCTTCTCGGTAAGGTTAATCTGTGGATACGCCTTTTAATGGCGGTTTCCCTGAGATACCGTTCCCGAGATGATCTTCCATGGAATCCTAAGCCCTGGACTACTATAGATGAGGGAATTAAGCGTCTGAGAGAGTTTGCCATTAGAGAGATACTCTATGGTGACCATGATACTCTGAATCCTGATGATATCCCTGTGGCAGCTGGTCTTGCTAAAAAGCTCATCAAACTTGCTCCTTCCAATTATGCAAACATTTTGGCAAGTAGAATTGTGGCAAGAAATTATGGTGGAGATCCTCCTACGGTTGGCCAATTCACTGATCAACTAAGACAATTGGATGATAGCATGACACGTGTTTCTTTGGTTTCAGCCATTGAAACTCTGTCTAGTGAGATGAAGGATTGCATGAGAGAGCTGAAGGATGAAATCAAAGATTCCATATGCCAATTGGCACAAAGAGATAATTCCAATTCTTCCTCCAGGTGGGTGCAGGTTTCAGCTGTGAGCAACAGGCATCCTCCAAGGAGGTCATTCCAAAACAGGCCAAACCAAAACAGACCACCAAGGCAATCACGTAGGACCATTTGGATAACTCTGCGTGATCAGTTTGGTGAGAACATGAACAGGTGGGATGGCCAACCAACTTCTAATCTTTTCAGGAGACTGAGGGAACTGCAAAGTGGCAGAACCCGAGGTAGCAATACCAGAAGGGTAGCTATTGCTTCCACAGTTCCCCAGGACAACTCTAGTAGCTCCAACAGTGACTCCAGTTCCAACACTGCACAGTGTGCTCGTTGCACCTGTGGACATGTTCCCCATAACTAGGGGTGCCCTGCCTTCCGCCAGGGGGAGGAGAGGGATAATAGCAGATAACAGAATCTATTGGGATGTGTACATCCAGTGGCCTGGCACTTCACACTTTCAGAAGTACAGGGCCTTGGTTGACACAGGAGCTCAGTGCACCATATTGCCATCAAATTATCAGGGATCGGAGTCCATAACTATTCTGGGAGTCACTGGTGGATCTCAAGAGTTAAGTAAGGTAGAGGTTAATATAAGTCTAACTGGTAAACAGTGGAGGAAAGCATACAGTTGTGACTGGACCTGATGCACCTTGTATTTTGGGAATTGATTTTCTGAGAGAAGGGCGTTTCAAGGACCCTAAAGGTTACAAATGGGCTTTTGGAGTAGCTTCTGTAGAAATTGATGGACAAAAGCTGAAGCTGTCTGCTAGACCTGAGCTTTCTGATGTATCTGCAGTTGTGGGACAACACAAGATTCAGGACATTAAGTTGCCGGTTGCTTCTCAGACTGTGCATCACAGACAATACAGAACCAACCGTGACCCTTTGTTGCCCATTCAGAATCTGATTTGTCAGTTGGAGAGTCAGAAAGTCATCAGCAAAACTCATTCACCTTTCAACAGTCCAGTGTGGCCTGTGCGAAAGCCGAATGGAGACTGGCGTCTGACAGTGGACAACCGAGCCCTGAATGAAGTAACAGCGCCTATGAGTGCAGCAGTACCAGACATGATGGAACTCCAGTATGAGCTGGAATCCAAAGAGGCCAAATGGTATGCTACCATAGACATTGCTAATGCCTTCTTCTCTATTCCCATAGCAGAGGAATGCAGGCCTCAGTTTGCTTTCACCTGGAGAGGAATCCAGTACACTTTCAACAGACTGCCAATGGGCTGGATCCACAGCTCCAGCATCTGTCATGCAGTAATCCATGATGCTCTGGAGGAAGGTGGTGCTCCAGAACACATCCAGTTCATCGATGATATCATCGTCTGGGGTAAAACTGCTGAGGAAGTCATTCGAGAAAGGTAACAAAATCATGGACATTCTCCTGAATGCAGGTTTTGCCATCAAGAGAGACAAGGTGAAAGGTCCTACCACAGAGATCCAGTTTCTGGGAGTGCAGTGGCAGGATGGACGCCGACACATTCCAGTGGATGTGGTAAATAGAGTCTCTACCATGGCAAATCCCACAAACAAGCAAGAAACTCTACGTTTCTTGGGGATAGTGGGATTTTGGAGACTACACATTCCTGGATACAGTCAGATTGTGAAACCTCTGTATGATGTGACTCGAAAGAGGAACAGTTTCCACTGGGGACCTGAACAACAAGCAGCCTTTGACCAGATAAAGCAAGAGGTAGTACAAGCAGTGGGTCTGGGACCTGTGCTGAGATGGTCCAGACATTAAGAACATTTTGTACACTGGCTGCAGGTGACAATGGTCCAACCTGGTGCTTGTGGCAAAAAGCTCCAGGTGAGACACGTGGACGAATCTCTTGGCTTCTGGAGTCGAGGTTACTAGAGGTTCAGAGGCTAATTACTACTCCAACAGAGAAAGAGATTCTAGGCTGCCTATGAAGGAGTGAAAGCAGCTTCTGAAGTGAATTGGAACTGAAGTCACAACTTCTCTTAGCTCCCAGATTACCAGCTTTGAATTGGATGTTCAAAGGCAAAGGTTCCACACCACATCATGCCACAGATTCCACCTGGTCTAAGTGGATGGCTCTGATAACACAGAGAGCTCGAATGGGAAATCTTGAAAGACCTGGTCTGGTGGAGGTGATCTCAAGTTGGCCTGAAGATACCAACTGTGCTAAACCTCCAGAGGAGAGAGTAACTCGTGCTGAGGAAGCTCCTCCTTACAATGACCTTTCTGATGATGAGAAGAAATATGCTTTGTTCACAGACGGTTCCTGTCGTCTCGTCGGGAACAAGCGAAGGTGGAAGTCTGCAGTGTGGAGTCCAACACGCAGAGTTGCAGAGGCGAAGGATGGAGAAGGAGAATCCAGTCAGTTTGCAGAGGTAAAAGCTAGTCCAGCTAGCTCTCGACGTAGCTGAACGTGAGAGATGGCCAAAGCTTTATCTCTACACCGACTCATGGATGGTAGCCAATGCTCTATGGGGTTGGCTAAAGAACTGGAAGAAGAATGGCTGGCAGAGGAAAGGAAAACCCATCTGGGCAGCTGAACTGTGGCAAGACATTGCCGATCGAAGTCGAGAGAATTCCAGTGAAGGTGAGACACATTGATGCTCACATTCCTAAGAGCAAAGCTACTGAGGAACAGCAGCACAACCATCAGGCAGATCTAGCTGCAAGAGTTTCTCAAGTAGACAAGGACTCTGAACTTGATCTCGACTGGAAACACCGAGGTGAGATATTCTTAGCTCGGTGGGCTCACGATTCCTCAGGACATCAAGGCAGAGATGCAACATACCAATGGGCTCGTGACAGATCCATAGACATTTCCATGGATGCTATCACACAAGTCATCCATGACTGTGACATTTGTGCTGCTATTAAGCAGGCAAAGCGAATTAAGGCCTTGTGGTATGGTGACAGATGGTCCAAGTACAGGTATGGTGAAGCTTGGCAGATTGACTACTTCACTCTACCACGTTCTCGTTCTGGTAAGCAATACGTGCTTACTATGGTAGAGGCAAACACTGGATGGCTGGAAACTTATGCAGTTCCACATGCAACTGCATGCAACACCATTCTCGGTCTGGAGAGACAGATCCTGTGGAGACACGGAACTCCAGAGAGGATTGAGTCAGACAACAGAACTCAATTCAAGAACAACCTTGTAAAGAGCTGGGCAAAAGAGCACGGTATTGAGTGGATTTTCCATATTCCTTACTATGCACCAGCTGCAGGGAAGATTGAACGCTACAACGGCTTTTTGAAGACCACTCTCAAAGCCATGGGAGGTGGATCTTTGAAAAACTGGGAGAAACATTTAGCACAAGCAACCTGGCTGGTGAACAGTAGAGGTTCAGTGAACCGAGCTGGACCTGCACATTCTGATCTGCTACAGAAAGTAGAAGGTGATAGAGTTCCTGTTGTTAGGGAAAGAATCTGTTAGGTAAAACTGTTTGGGTATTTTCGCCCTCAGGAGAGGCTAAACCTGTCCGAGGGGTGGTTTCAGCAGAAGGTCCGGGTCACACTTATTGGGTAATGCAAGAGAATGGTGAAATTCAGTGTATTCCACAAAGAGATTTAACTTTAGCTGAGAGAGTTTAATTTCAGAATGTTGTACAGCTACAGCGCGTCCAAAGGAAAGAGTCCCTGAGGAATCTACGGTGCACGAACCCTGAGAACCCTGAGACCCCTGAGTCAACTGAGAGTCCCTGAGTCCCTGTTTCCCTTTTTCTTCGCTTCGTCTGCGGAGAGACAAACTGTTTTCCATTTTCTTGATTTTGGATTTTCTTGGACTTCTGAATCATCTACATCTGAGTATAGCCGGAATGGACGATGAACTTAACTTACGAACTGTAAATATTGTTCTGGATTGGATGGACAGTACGAACAGCCAATGAAATTGTTTAGAAAGGGGTGGACTGTGGTCGTTTGAGGCTGTGCCTTTAAGAACAAACACTGCTGGAACACACTGGCTAATGTTTTTGGTACTAGAACCAAAACATTCTGATATTCTAAACGAATTTCATTGGTTGATAAACAAAAATTCAGCTTTAGATTGTGAAGCGGTTGGAAAATTTTTTTTTTCCTCAGTTCAGTTCGGTTTTGGGAGTTGGGGGAGTTTGGTGTTTCAGCCTGTTCTCCCTGCCTGCTTCTTCTGCGAACTGCTGGACTTGGCCTTCAGATAAGCAAACACTAATCCTGCATGGGCTTTTGAAGCTTGCTAACAACTCTTTTCCTTAGTAACTTGCCTTTCTCTCTCTCTAACCCCTTTTTGGGGAAAAAGGGAGGTAAGGGGGGGAGAGAGGGGGTTCCAAAGAGGGGATCCCTCCCTGAGGGAGGGATTTTTGTTGTGTTATTTGTCTTTGCTGTGTATTTCTGTGTATATATTGTAAATACCTGTATATATTGTGTTATATATAACCTGCTTTCCATATATGCTTGTAAATATATAGCTTTTGCTCTTCGACTGAGTTAGCTGTGGTTTCTTACTCTGTGGAGGAGGGAGAGCTAAGCCCTCTCTCAACCTACCACACCCGTCTGGTGGACATGGGGAGGCCTGTGGATGTAGTCTACCTGACTTCAGCAAGGCCTTTGACACCGTCCCCCACAGTAAACTGCTGGCTAAGCTGTCAGCTCGTGATTTGGACAGCAACACTCTGTGCTGAGTTAGGAACTGGCTGGAGGGCCGAGCCCCGAGAGTGGTGGTGAATGGTGCCACAGCCAGCTGGCAGCCAGTCACCAGTGGCGTCCCCCAGGGATCAGTGCTGGGTCTCATCCTCTTTAACATCTTCATTGATGATCTGGATGAGGGGATTGACAGAGTCATCAGCAAATTTGCAGATGACACCAAGTTAGGAGCAGATGTTGATCAGTTAGAGGGCAGAAGGGCTCTGCAGAGGGACCTTGACTGACTGGACAGATGGGCAGAGTCCAATGGAATGGCAATCAACAAATCCAAGTGCCAGGTGCTGCACTTTGGCCATGGCAACCCCATGCAGAGCTACAGGCTGGGGTCAGAGTAGCTGGAGAGCTGCCAAACAGAGAGGGACCTGGGGGTGCTGATTGACAGCTGCTGAAGCATGAACCAGCAGTGTGCCCAGGTGGCCAAGAGGGCCAATGGCATCCTGGCCTGCATTAGGAATAGTGTGGCCAGCAGGAGCAGGGAAGTCATTGTACCCCTGTACTCTGCATTGGTTAGGCCACACCTTGAGTCCTGTGTCCAGTTCTGGGCCTCTCAGTTTAGGAAGGACATTGAGACACTTGAACGTGTCCAGAGAAGGGCAACAAGGCTGGGGAGAGGCCTTGAGCACAGCCCTATGAGGAGAGGCTGAGGGAGCTGGGGTTGCTTAGCCTGGAGAAGAGAAGAATCAGGGGTGACCTCATCGCTCTCTACAACTACCTGAAGGGTGGTTGTAGCCAGGGAAGGGGTTGGTCTCTTCTCCCAGGCAACCAGCACCAGAACAAGGGGACACAGTCTTAAGCTGTGCCAGGGGAGGTTTAGACTCGAGGTGAGGAGAAAGTTCTTCACTGAGAGAGTCATTCGTCATTGGAATGGGCTGCCCAGGGAGGTGGTGGTCTCACCACCCTCAGTGTCAAACATTTCTTCCTTCTCTGCAGTCTGAATCCTTCTCTTTTAGTTCAAGCCATCACCCCTTGTCCTGTCACAAGAGGCCCTGCTTAAAATCTGTCCCCAGCTTTGTGATTGGTCTCTTTAAGCACTGAAAGGACACCAGAAGGTCCTGCTGGAGCCTTCCCCTCTTCAGGCTGAATAAGGCAAACTCTCTCAGCCTGGCCTCACAGCAGAAGGCTTCCAGCCCTCCCAGTATTGCTGTGACCTTCTCAGGCCCCTGCTCCAACAGGGACTCTCCCACATCGAAACAGCTTAGCATGGCTGGCCTCATCATACACAAGTCAAAACCTCCAAGGCCCCAGACAACTGGACTGCTGAACTGGAGGAAAGAGACAGGAAACTGTGGTTAACTCCCCACAGAAGTGGCTCAGAGCAGTGAGCAGTAGGTCAGGGCTGGGAGGATTGCCAGGTGCTTACCCACCGACACTCCGCTAGATCAATCTGACAGAGCCTCCCTCCTTTGTATCCTCCAGTGTCTGGGGGGCTGATGTTAGCCATCAGACTGTCACTGCCTTCTTGATACAGAAGCATTTTTGTGCTTTCATTGACCACATTTGGGGCAGGAAGCAGTAGGATAGCTCAGAGACAGGCTGGATTAAAGGAAGGACTGACATCCATTGCCTATCCAGTCAAGGGCAGGACTGGGTTGGTCACTGTGTTTGCCACCAAGAAGAACTTCTTGCTCTGCTTTTAGCTGCAATCCAATAGGTGTTGAGTGGTGGAAATATTTACTATAACAGACCTTGCCATGAGATGGTTCAGGCTGGCTGCCAGCTGTTATGACCTGTAAGGGCTTTTGTCACAGCTATTGAAGCCATTCCTTGTACACAGTGTTATCAACAGGTCAGAACTGGGAGGAACAGACACTGTAGCTTTGTCTATCACACCCACATTGACTCAGGCTGCTGTCAGAACCCTAAGGAGTGTACTGAACCAGGGCAGACCTATTGGATGGCCTAAAATCTGGGCATAGGAGGCATCAATAGAAGCCAGGCCTGCCCAAAAGGGGAACCCTGGATATGCTCCAGTAAGCTAGGCCAGTGGGGCCTTAGCGACAACGGAGGGCTTCAGGGTCAGGCCAAAGAACAACTGGCACAGAATATGATCAAAGCCTTAAAGGCATTAGTGTCTAAACCATGAACTGGAAGTGAGGTGAACACACTGCAGAGAGAGCTCAAGGAAAAGTTACCAAAGGAACTGGTAGGCAAAAATTGATTTGTAGATCTAGCTGAGAAAGTGGCAGAGAACTTAAATATAACTTCTCCTGGGTGGCCAGCACCAGAACTAGAGGACACAGTCTCCAGCTGTGCCAGGAGAGGTTTAGGCTGGATGTTAGGAAGAAGTTCTTCATAGAAAGAGTGACTGGGCATTGGAATGTGCTGCCCAGGGAGGTGGTGGAGTCACTGTCATTGGAGGTGCTTTGGAAGAGACTGGATGGGGTGCTTGGTGCCATGGTTTAGATAGTGTTGGGTGATAGGTTGGACTTGATGGTCTCAAAGGTCTCTTCCAACCTGGTTAATTCTATTCTATTCTACTCTATTCTACTCTATTCTATTCTATTCTATTCTATTCTATTCTATTCTGTTCTGTTCTGTTCTATTCTAATTGCTGGGTCTGTGCAGGTCTCCTGATGAGTGGAGAATGGCCATGGAAAGGAACCATCTTAGATCCTTACCAAAGAGTTAAATGGAATCACTCAGTCATTCCAGGTAAAAAAGGAAGACCTCAGGAATGGGCACTGACATCAGACACTATGGGAGCAGAATGTCCAGAGCAAAAGGGGAGCTCTTTTGGTAAATGGGTAGGAGAAACCCCCTGCAAACAGACATTAAGATACAAAGGTACCCACTCTGCTGGGTGGCCTGAAGACCCTTTATGGGACTGGTCTAGGGAGAGTGCTAAAAATTGTATGAACACCACTGACAGTGACATATTCAATGGTTCAGGGACAAAGCCATCTCAGGGAATATCAAATACCTCAAAATTCTGGGAAAATATAGATATTGCATCTAACAATTGGTGGAAAGCCCCAGATGGATTATTTTGGCTTTGTGGACAAACAGCTCATTCAGAACTAACAGCGCACTGTGGGGGGAGTTGCACATGAGGGATCATCCAGCTGGGATTTTTCTTGTTACATCTTCAGGAAAGCAATGAATTGGGGATCCCCATTTTTGAAGACTTGGAGGGAGAGAAAAGATGTTTTGAAATTGGAGGTGCTCAGGTGTGGGGTGATGATGAGTGGCTGCACCAAAGAATAACAGAGACCTATGGACCTGCAACCTGGGCTCAAGATGGTAGCTGGGGACATAGAACTCCAATCTATACTGAAAAGAAGAATTCCATTACAGGCTGTGGTGGAACTCAACAGCAATGAGACTGCCTTGGGCCTGGTACTATTAGCCAAACACCAAACTCAGGTGTGAGAGGCAATGCATCATAATGGACTATCCAGACTGTCTATTAGCTGAGGAAGGAGGTGGATGTGGAAAGTTTAATCCATCTGATTGGTGCCTAAAGATTGAGGCCAATGGGGAGGCAGCAATAAATATAGCCACAAACAGCAGGAAAATAGCTCATGGACCAGTCCAAACTGGAGAGGACTGGAATGGGACACATTGTTGCCTGGTGGGCCATTGGTCAACCAAGTGTCGTCATTCTCTCTTTGTGCAACAGCAACTCTAATCTTTCTACCATGTCTGATACCCTGGTTTGTATGGCTTATCCATCCTGCAGCCAGGCAGGTGCAGGTTGTAACCAGATCAAGTGAGCCAGAAAAGGCTATGAAAAATAGCAGTATGATGTATCTGCAAATAAGACCAACATCAGAAATGAGCCAAGAGGAAAGGAGATGGAGAGTTAGTGGGGAATGAATTTTGTGAAGACAACTACTACAGCAAGAAGAGGAGGGATTGATGGGATCAAAAGGAGGTAGTATCTTTACAAAGGAAGAATTGGCTAAGAGGGAGTTGGAAGAGAAAGGGAGGACCCAGGCAGTTCACCTTCTCTATGTGTATGTAAATAACAAAGAGGACTCTGCTAAGTCCCTTCCCTTGAACCTTGCTGTAAATCAGTAGGGGTCTGTCCGAAGAGAGCAGACACTGAACACAGCCTGAACTGCTGAACTTTTAGGCCAGAGCACAGGCTTAACAGACTACTGAATATTAACTTCTGCACCCAGGGAAGTGGAGAACCTAATTTAAATGAGCATAGGATGTATGAAGCAGGGAGGGTTTGTGTGAAGGGGGACATGTAGCAGGGGTTTGGGGAAAGACTAAATCCTGAGTACCTGAGCCAGTGGGGAAAGGGAGAGGGATATCTGCACCCAAAAATGTAGGATGAAAGGGGAGCTGTGCCTTCAGCAATGAGAGAGACCACACAGGGAGTTGTCCTGTGGACTCTCCCTTTATTCAAATAAGGTTTTACCAGACTCCTCTGTCTCTGTTATGAACTTCTAGATGGGAAGAAGTTTCCCTTCCATGCTGCACACCCAGGGAGCACAGCTGCTCATGTCTGCAGCCTCTGGGTCACAGCAGACAGGACAACACTGAACCAGAAATGGTCTGAAGAAAGACTCTGGTGGAGGAACAACATTCACACAAGGATAATAGCACCAGCAGCAGCCAAAAAGAGATAAACCAGACTGTGAGTGACATCAGAACTGCTCTGCAGAAGAGGACAAAGACTTTATTGCCTCTGAAAGCATCTGGTGGTCATTTTCCTTAGGGCAGCCTTGAGCTCCTGGTTCCTCAGGCTGTAGATGAGAGGGTTCACTGCTGGAGGAACCACTGAGTAGAGAACTGCAAGCACCAGATCCAGGGATGGGGATGAGATAGAAGTGGGCTTCAGGTAGGCAAAGATTATAGTGCTGAGAAACAGGGAGACTACAGCCAGGTGAGGGAGGCAGGTGGCAAAGGCTTTGTGGCGTCCCTGCTGAGAGGGGATCCTCAGCACTGCCCTGAAGATCTGCACATAGGACACCACGATCAACACAAAACAGACAAATAATAAACAGACACTGGCCACAATAAGCCAAAGTTCCCTGAGGTAGGATGTGGAACAGGAGAGCTTGAGGATCTGGAGCACTTCACAGAAGAACTGCTCCACAGCATTGCCCTGGCAGAGGGGCAGGGAAAATGTATTGGCTGTGTGCAGCAGAGCATAGAGAAAGCCACAGGCCCAGGCAGCTGCTGCCAGGTGGAGACAAACTCTGCTGCCCAGGAGGGTCTCATAGTGCAGGGGTCTGCAGATGGCAACGTAGCGATCGTAGGACATGGTGGTGAGTAGAAAATACTCTGCTGAAAGCAAAAAGAAAAGCAGAAACACTTGTGCAGCACATCCTGCATAGGAGATGTCCCTGGTGTCCCTCAGGGAATTGGCCATGGATTTGGGCACAGTGGTGGAGATGGCACCCAGGTCAAGGAGGGCAAGGTTGAGGAGGAAGAAGTACATGGGGGTGTGGAGGTGGTGATCCCAGGCTATGGTGGTGATGATGAGGCCATTGCCCAGCAGGGCAGCCAGGTAGATGGCCAGGAAGAGGCAGAAGTGCAGGAGCTGCAGCTGCCCTGTGCCTGGGAATGGCAGGAGGAGGAAGTGGGTGATGGAGCTGCTGTTGGCCATCTGCTGCCTCTGGCCATGGAGACCTGTCCAAGGAGGGAAAGGACGTGACAAGTTAGGGCATACTTCTCTCAGCCTCATTGTAACCCCTGTCCCTGAGCTGCATGAGGAATGGATCAGCTCAGTCCCATCACTACCAACCCATGGCAGAGTTCATCACAGCTTCAAATGCAGCAGGGAGGCAGAACTGCCATGAAGATTCCTCTGGTGTCAGAGCAGAAAGTGACCAACAGCCCAGTCCCAGAGAACAAGAGTCCCATTGTTGGGTTGAAATTTCCCCCAGCATTAGTTTTGCCAGAGCAGCTCAGTTAGAAGCAAATGAAGCTGTATTGACAAGCAAGAGCTGCACTCTGCAATGGAATGCAATGAACAGGTACAGAACATCCAGGAGTGACAATATTAGACAGGTATTTACAATTAGCAAATGGCATGAAACCCCCCTGGTCAGAGACCAGGGAAGTGGTTCCACAGCCCCTAACTCCTACTCCCCTGTTCCAAGAGAGAAAGGAGGAATGGAGAGAGAAGAAAAGCAGTGGGTTAGACTTAGCCAAGGCCAGCCAAAGCAGGTGATCTCTCCCCAGCAAAGCAAAATAGCTGAGATCAGAAGAGAAGAGAGAGAATTGTTATGGTCCAGCTCCTCTGATTCCAGATATTTATCCAATTAATTTTTTTAGAATAATCTTTTCTTTTCCTTTTCACACCCAATTTATTTTGTTTCTACTTTTCTGCTCAAAATCTGTAACTAAATTGTAAAGGCATTGCCTAAAACCACCACACCCAAGGAGAGGTGGAGAAACAGGGAGCAGGCCTGCAGTGCTGCAGAGAGAGTGAAGGGAAGAGAGAAAGGCAGAGGGGGTGGGGGTGAAGCCTTCTCCTCCCCCAGCTCTGCTCACTGCTGCTCACAGGATGGAATTGAAAGGGTTTGGTCCTCCTTCTGTGTGCACACTCCAGGAGCCTTCAGCTGAGCCTCAGGTGCCGAGATGGAGATGCCTCCAGGAGCTACAGCTGCAGTGTCCTGCACCCACAGCCTCCCTGTGTCAGTGCCTGCAGTGACTTCTCCTCCAGTAAGCCCTCAGTCACCCTCACAGTGCTGGATAACTTGAAGCTCTCTCTGCCTTCCTCATCTCCCTGAGATCCTCTGGCAGTGCCCTCAGCCCTGCTGTGCTATGCAGATGAGCTGCTCCTGGCCAGATCTGTCTGTCTGCAGTGCTTTCCGCTTGCCAGCAGCTCCTTCCAGCCCAGGAGCCTGGCCTGGCTCAGCACAACAGGACCAGCCCAGGTATTTCAAAGGAGCCCTCTGGTGGCTTTGTTGCCAAGTACATGAACCTCAGAGACTGAGAAGCTGATGAAACCTCTCCAGAAGTCAAAGTCAGATTCAAACTCTGAAGTTTCTTCTACTCTTAATGGGTCCCAGTGAAGCATACTGGGAAAGAGTCCCCAGGGTCTAGTTAGAGAAGAAGGAAACAGTGGATGAAAGGGAAGCATCACAGGAGGCACTGAAGCATCTCCAGGCTGTGGTAAGAGCAGAGAACTGAGGCAGTGCTGACAGGTCAGGACGAGCAGCTCAAGGTGGCTCTGCTGCTGAGGAAACCTGGAGGTGTTTCATTGATCCAAAGGGCCATGCCTTGACCCCCAGCCCCTGGCAAGGCAGATCCTGTCCCTCACCTGTGGCTCAGGGCTCTGATTCACCCTGTGAAATCATTTCTATCAGATGCTTTCTGTAATAATAACCTCTCCATTTAGCTGCAGAAACCTTGGCAATAATTAGAGGTTCAGCAGTATTTAATGAGCCCCATGGAGTATTTGGGGCTGATTACATCATCCTTAGGTACTGCCAGGAGACTCTGCCAAGGTACTGCCAAGAAGCCTCTCAACAAGTCCAAGTCAGAAGCAAACTCCAAAGTACCTTGAAGCACTGATTGGCCTCACTGAGGCTTGTTACTGACAAAGGCTCCCCAGGGACTCGTTACAGCAGCTTGTTAGAGGCCAGGATTGCAGGGAGACAAAGGCAAAGTGCAGGGGAGAAAAATTTGCCTTTAGTCTGTGAAGCAGAAAGGCCAAGCCCTGACCACTGCCCTTGGAATACAAGAACCTCAAAGCCTCAAAGCCAAGTTTCTCCTCACAGGCCTTGGTAGCAGAGGCCACTGCCAGAGCCAAGGGCACAAAGACCTTGGTCCTGTTGGGCCTCTCAGCCTTGACAGAGCCCTTGGCCATCCCTACTGCAGCCTGCCCTACACTGTCCCATGCCTGCAGCTCTTTCCCTTCAGTCTGCTGACACCAATCTTGCTTCCCCAGCCAGCTCTCCCCCTGCCATTTCCTTCCCTTCCCTGAATTGTCTCAGCTCTCCCTATCATTTCCTGACACCTCTGGATGGCCTCATGCATAGCAGCTCTGCCCATTGAGGGATATTTCTTTGGCTTCATCTCAACTCTGAATCTTCCAAGCTGCACTTTGTGGAGTTTTTAGTCTCTTCCCACTCCCTGGAAGAGCTCCATCCTCTATGAAACCACCCTTCAGCCATGTGCACACTGCTCTGGCAGTGCCCTGAGCCTCCATTCAGCAGGTTGAAGCAGCCCAGGTCCCTCACCCCCCCCTAGAGATGTCAACCCCCATACTGGCAGATCTCCTCTGCTTCCTCCCCAGTTCCTCCCTGCTCTTCTGTACTGGAGAATGCTGCATCCAGACACCAAGCATCCAGATGTGACCACAGCAGTGCTGAGCCCACAGGGAGGTCAACTTCTGTGTCTGGGTGGCCACACTCCTCCTGCGGCAGCCCAGCTGCAGTTGGCCTTCTTCACTTCTTCAGGGTTTGCTCCATCCCAGTTTCTTTTGAATGGTTCCTCCCAGACCCTGTGGTGCCTTTCTGCCTGGGGCTGGAACACACCTGAACCTCCAGCTCCAAACCAACAGGGAACCAGTTTGTTCTGGCATGGGGTTCAGTCTGTCATGGAGTGGATAAGGGGATATAGGTTGTACTGGGATGATTCCCTGTGGTAGGTTGAGAGAGGGCTTAGCTCTCTCTCCTCCACAGAGTAAGAAACCACAGCTAACTCAGTCAAAGAGGAAGCTATATATTTACAAGCATATATGGAAAGCAGGTTATATATATAACACAATATATACAGGTATTTACAATATATACACAGAAATACACAGCAAAGAGAAATAACACAACAAAAATCCCTCCCTCGGGGAGGGATCCCCTCTTTGGAACCCCCTCTCTCCCCCCCTACATCCCTTTTTCCCCAAAAAGGGGTTAGAGAGAGAGAAAGACAAGTTACTAAGGAAAAGAGTTGTTAGTAAGCTTCAAAAGCCCATGCAGGATTAGTGTTTGCTTATCTGAAGGCCAACTCCAGCAGTTCGCAGAGAAGCAGGCAGGGAGAACAGGCTGAAACACCAAACTCCCCCAACTCCTGAACCGAACTGAACTGAGGAAAAAAAAAATGCCAACTGCTTCACAATCTAAAGCTACATTTCTGTCTACCAACCAATGAAATTCCTTTAGAATATCAGAATGTTTTGGTTCTAGTACCGAAAACGTTAGCCAGTGTGTTCCAGCAGTGTTTGTCCTTAAAGGCACAGCCTCAAACGACCACATTCCCAGATGAATGGTTGGAGGGCTTCAGGTGGTGTAGCCTTTCCTGGGAGTGGGCACAATCTGTACTAGGAAGGAGTCCTGTTCACTGATTTGCACTGGGAGTGCTGCATTTGGAACTGTGAGGGTGTTGAGGCTTTGACTTTGCTCTAGGACAAAACCATTTCTGTGCTGGGAGGAAATCAGCAGATGCAGGTTTCACTGGGATAATCCCTTGTCTGTACTTGGTGATGCCATTGGAAGCAGTTTATTCTGGAACAGGTCTGAAATTGTACTGGAGTAGCATCAAGAGAAGCATTTTATACTGGGACAAGGCGAAGCTGTACTTGAAGGTGTTTAAGGCACCCTGCTTGTAGTGGAATGGAGCCCAGTCGATACTGGGATGGGATCAGGGACCCCAGTTAGTATTTGGATGGAGCCTGATTTGTACTGGGAGGGACTCAGGGTATGCAGTTTGTACTGGGATGTGGCCCAGTCTGTGCTGAGATGGCATCAGAGTGTCCAGTTCACAGGTGGAGGGACACAGTAGGTACTGGGAGGGAACCAGGGAATGCACTTTGTGCTGGAAAGGGACCCATCCCCTGGGGTGGAGCAAGATGATCCAGTTTGTGCTGGAATGAGGCTGTTTATGTTCTGGGAGGGTACCTGGGGATTCACTTTGTGCTGGGACAAAGCCCAGTGTGTACTAGGAGGGCGCAAAGAGATTCAGTTTGTGTAGGGAGGAGAATCCAATGTGAACTGGGGTAGCATCAAGGTGTCCTGTGTGCACTGGAATGGGGCCTAGGCTCTACTGGAATGGAATCAGAGATTCTAGGGGATGCACTTGGCACAGGGATGAGACCCAGACTGCACTGGGAGATGCTGAGGTGATGCTGCTGGTACTGGGTCGAGACCACATCTGTGCTGTGAGGCTCAAGAGATCCAGGTCATACTAACAGGTGGCTCAGGCTGTGCTGGGAGGAGTTACAAAGATCAAGTGTGTGCTGGATGGGGTCCAGACTGTATTGGAATGGGGCCAGGGAATCCAGCTTGTACTGGAACAGGGTCTAGTCTGTCCTGGGAGGGACCCAGGGGATTAAGTTTATCATCAGCCAGGCCCAGTTTGACTGGGAGGGGTAAGAAGGATGCTGCAATCGAATCACTCCTTAGGCACCACTGAGCACAAGCAGCAGCATCTCTGTGTTCTTAGCACTGGGCACACTGGGGATGGCTCCAGAACCCAGGAGCCCCAGGGAAGAGCTCTTGTGGCTGTTTGGACCTAAGCTGTGACCAACTCACCCCTGCCTCATGCAAGTATTCCTCCTCCCTATTACATCTTCATGGGACATGGTTCATTGAGAGAGTTGTGTGTCTGTGCCTGAGCAAACAGTCTGGGGTCTCCCAATCCCCCTCCTCAAATTACCTTTGATGGTCACCAAGGACACCCTTGATGGTTTTCTCACCCACCTTTATTTCCTGACAAACAAACTGTACCAGAACCTTTCTTTCTCACCTGTGCTCGGTTTTCACACTTGAACTCTCTCTGTTGATTAGAAGGTGAAGAGAAAACTCTGAACACCGCTGGTGACCAAACCAATGGCCTGTGACAAACCCAAGAGATTCCAGAACAGGTAGTGAAAGGTGAGGAGAAGATCTCCTGCCCAGCTGATGGAATGAGGAACTCAAGGTGCTCCAAAAAAACAACAGGAAGAAGTGATTCAGAGAACTGGAAACACTCAGCAGCTAAGGCTGTGCAGGAGGTATTCTTTAATCCTTTCTGTACAGTGCTGGGCACAGTGCTGGGCACAGGAGAGGCTTCCCCTCCTAACCTCTGCATCTGAACACAAGTTTTACACAGTTCCTGTGCAGTTAGCTACTCCACATCCATGCTAGTTCCTACTCATCTCTGCCTGGCTCCTCCCAGCCATACCTGACAGTGTCCCCTGGCAGTGGGCTTGGGAGGCTCTTCCTCTCAGTTGCCTTTTGCCTGCTCTCTTGGTTGTTTTTCCTGTTCTGCTTACACCTGCAGGAACAACCTGGGCTCTCCCTGGCCTGCTTCCTCCTATCTCTACATAGTCTTAGAGAAGCATTCCACAGATTTCCCTTCATTTGAACAGGGCATTGGTGTCTGGCAGCTTTCTTCCTGCATGGGAAGTGTGCTGGTTTTGCACCAGTGTGGTGGTTTGAGCATTAACTGGGATTTAAGAGCTCAGATGGGGTGCAAGGTTGAGACTTCATTCCCCACTCCCCCGACTCGACTTTCCTGAAAGAGAGGAAAAAAGGGAAGGAGCAAATCCAGTGAGAAATAATTTGGAGTCAGTCTGATGTAGACAGGTAAAATTTTTCTTTTAAACTATATATATACATAAAACAATAACAGGAAGGGTTCACAAGGGTAAGGAACAAGGATGGATGGGGAAAAAATACATATACAAAACCAGTCCTTTGAAGTCCTTTGAAGAAGCATGGATATGGCAGGGAGGAGGAGGACCAGGCCTGACCACACAGAACCAGGAAGCCAGCAGCAACTCTCTTTCATCCCTGCAAGGCAGAAGTAAAAGAGAGCAAATGGCTGCAGTGTCTTCCTGTTTATAGGCTTGTTGGACAGGGAGGGGGAGTAGAACAGACTAACTCAGTTTCCCAGAGGGAAAACACCTTCACCAGGAGAGCAAGGCTCTCACAAGATACCGCGATTGAGAGATGGAGACAAAGCTTGATGCAAGCAAAGTGTCTACTTCATTGTGCAAAGTCTTTTCTTCATATAGGCTAACATAATCAAAAGCAACTCGTGATTGGTTATTAGATGTGTCCCTGCGACAGGTACAGATTCGTGATTGGCTGCCGAGGAAATGCCAGGGCACACACATCCCTTGGCAAGGCTCAGACAGGTGTCAGACAAAAGACAAATGAACACTCATCTCTTATTTAGGTTCAGATAGAAGACAAAAGACTCTGTTGCAATGTTTACCAGCTCCTATTTTCAGGTCCTTGTGTAACTTCCCCAAGTCACAATGGCCATTGGTAATCAGATAAATGCCTTTTTCTCTCTACACAGCTGCAGTTTGTCCCCAGGGTTTGTGGCCCACAAGAGCTAAAACATTTCCTTCTATCAGCTGAGTAGTGCTTGAAGTTCTGCTCCCTAAATTCAGTCCTTCATTTCCCCCTTTCTGTTGTACAACAAGGATCCTCTTAAGAGAACGATCAAGCAGGCCTTGTAAGCATTGCAATACACAAGGTAACAAAAGTATCAAAAAGAGTAAACCACCACCAACAACAAAAGCTCTCTCTAGCAACCAGCACCAGAACAAGAGGACACAGTCTCAATCTGCACCAAGGGAAGGTTAGGCTTGAGGTGAGGAGGAAGTTTTTCACTGAGAGAGTCATTCGTCATTGGAATGTGCTGCCCAGGGAGGTGGTGGAGTCACCATCCCTGGAGGTGTTCAAGAGGGGATTGGATGTGGCACTTGGTGCCATGGTCTAGTCATGAGGTCTGTGGTGACAGGTTGGACTCGATGATCTTTGAGGTCTCTTCCAACTTTGATGATACTGTGATACTGTAACTTCCCCTTTTTTTGTTTGTTTTTTTTTTTTTTTATAACCTAAAATGAAAATGTCTTTTGTGCTATAATTTAGCTCTTTAAAATTAGGACAAAGTGGTGAGTTACTGTATAAATCCATGTGAACATACTCCCTAATCACACAAGAATTAAGAAATCATGATATTCAGTCCTAATTCAGATGGGGTTTGGTACATTCTTCAAATTGATGCTTTTGATCTCAGATTATCATAGCAGTCATTGTCATTGGTGTTAGGTAGCGCTGCTGATCTTCAGCTTCATGGGAAGTGCTCTTTGTCCCATCCTCTTGGTTCTTCTGCTGTTATTTGTTGAGGTGATTGCAGTACTGCGCTACAAAACTGATGTTTCCAGATGTTGCCTTGGGTTAGCTATTTCTTGCTGGTATCACCAAAGCCTTAGTTATAAAATATGCAAAATATGCATCCCTCTTTTTCTCTCTCTTTGGTTTTTCTTTTAATATAGATATATGATCCTTATCTTCAAGCAAAGGCAAACCTTCCCTATAGGCTTCTAAAGCTATCTGAAAACAATCCTTCTCCTACACAGAAACATAGAATCACAGAACTGTTGGGGTTGGAAAAGACCTTCAAGGTCATCCAGGGCAGCCATTACCTAAGCCTACCAAATATCATAGTATCATAGTACCAGTCAGGGTTGGAAAGGACCACAAGGCTTATCTAATTCCAACTCCCCTGCATGGGCAGGGACACCCCACACTAGATGAGGCTGGCCAAAGCCTTATCCAGCCTGGTCTTAAACACTTCCAGGGATGAGGACTCAACCACCTCCCTGGACAAGTCTGCTGGTAAACCATGGCCAAGGGCTCTGGCAAGGCTGAAAGCCCAACAGGACCAAGGTCTTGGTCCCTGGGCTCTGGCTGTTGTCTCTGCCACCCAGGCCTGGAAGAAGATCCTTTCTTTTGAGGCTTTCAGGCTCTACTGTCCCCAGGGACTGTGCTCAGGGCTTGGCCTTCCTGCTCCATAAACCAAGCCCAGGGTTTTTCAGCATCACAGACTCCTGCATTTTACCTTTTTTTTTTTGCTCTATAAATCACAGCCTCCAATTATCTACTCTAAGGATCCCCTGGGGAGGCTTTGTCAGTAACAAACCTCAGTGGGGCCAATCAGTGCTTCAAGCTACCTTGGCATTTGCTGCTGACTTCTGGAGCAGTTTCTTCAATCTTCTCTCAGTCCCTGATACCTGGAGTCAGCCCCAAATACTCCATGGGGCTCATTAGAACACAGAAGTCCCTCAGGAGCTGTGGCTCTGCCTGGGATTTCCTTCAGGTACTGAAGACTTGTCCAGCTCATTGGAGCTTTTTCACAGCTCATTGAAGCTGTTTCACAGTGCAGTTAATGAGGAAGAGTTCCCACTGGGCCTCATAAAACCCTGAGTAGTTTTTAAAGGCTGTTTTTAATTAGCTGCATTTGAGAGAAGGGAGCTGGCAGCAGCACTCTCCATGTGATCTTGATCCACAGAGTCTCCTTAGGAGGCCTGGACTAGGGCAAAAAACTCTCCCTCAAGAGCTGACACTGTATGAACAACTTTGTTCCTCACCCACTCCACAACTTCCCCATACCTGTCACTGGCCACCTGGGGCTTGCATCACTTCTCCACTGCTCTCTGCATCTGCAGGTCACAGCTCCATGGCACCAAATTCCCCCTGCTCTCCGTAGACCTCTGTCTGCACACAGCCACAGGAGAATTGTTCCTGTTTAGAAGGAAATAAAAGTAAAGTCTGATAAAGTTGCATTGGTAATCAAACCCCTCTGGAACCAGCTGCTCAGCACAAGCTGTCTCCCAGGAGGTTGCCTCTCTCCAAGGCATGACCTGAGAAGCAAAGTTTTAGGCAAGTAGATACAAGAGATGGAGAGCAAAAACAAACACAGAAGTAGCCCAGGGGACAACTGCAGCTTTGCCTCCCTACAGGTCAAAGCAGCATAGGAGAGAGGAAGCTGAATGAACAAAGAATAAGTGCAGAAACAAATTGGAGAAGAATGGAAAGGGCCTTTCTTGTCCAGTCTGCACCTGGAAAGGTGACACCAGAGATGGTCACTGTGTCCTGGAGAGGACAGTACATGAAAGCTTAATTAAGCAGATGGTCTAAGAGGTAGAAGAGTGGCAGGGAAGTGCCAGGGGCAGATCAATATCTCTTTGGAACATCCTTTTGGAAAGCTCTTGGCATTGGCAGAGGTGTCTGGTGAGAGAGGACAAATTAATGTCTCCCATCTTTGGGAGAGGCCAAAGTGCAGCCCAGGAAAGCCCAGGCTATGCCAGCTCAGCTAGGTGAGTGATGAGAGCCACTACCTGGGAGTCCTTTTGGGTGGCTTTTCTGTGCACCTGAAAGAGGAGAATCTGTTCCAGAAACATGAGCATGGACTTGCCAAGGCTCAGCTATGCCTCACTGTGGCAGTTTAAGTCTGATGCCTAGGATATTTTCCACAGATCTTGAGTGAAAGTGGTATAATGGAAATAAATTACCATGGGATGCAAAAGAAAAATAATGATGAGGTCTAAATAATCCCAGTGCTCTGATAACTAAAAGTTATTAGTGTAAACTAACTCTCTCTCTTTTTCTCTGTTCTCTGCTCTTGCAGATCCTTGCTGGTGCTTTTGCTTGGCTGTTGCTGACCTAGGCTGCGTTCTTCTTGTGGCTCAGTACTAAGAAGCTCCTCTTGGCTTTTCCTTTTACTCTTTTCCCCTGTACAGGGTAGGGGGAAGGGAGCAGAGAGGAGGAAGCTGTAGGTAAACCCCTGGTTTTGTCTGGGGGAGTTCTTGTGTTGTTTATAAATTGTAAATGCATGGAAATATTGTCTATTTTGTACATATTTGTTGCATTTCATACTTCTAGATTGAAGTTTTGCTTATGAATATAGCTTCACTTGCTTTCACTGAGCTAGTATGGCAGTTTTATTTGGGAGGATAATTCTCTCAAGTTAGTTGGGAGGGAACTTCAACCCATCACATTCTTTAAGTGGCACCCAACGAGGAGCATTGCTCCATTGGTTGAGTAATTTAGTACTCAGATTAAGGAAGCAAAAATGAAACTATTCTGGGGTTTGTGGCATTTGTTATATTCTGTCTTAAGTGTGATGCTGTATAAATGGTTTGTTTCTGCACTGATTGACCAGGTCAGCAGCTACATTGTATGTAAGTGTGGTAGGTTGAGAGAGGGCTTAGCTCTCCCTCCTCCACAGAGTAAGAAACCACAGCTAACCCAGTCGAAGAGCAAAGCTATATATTTACAAGCATATATGGAAAGCAGGTTATATATAACACAATATATACAGGTATTTACAATATATACACAGAAATATACAACAAAGAGAAATAACACAACAAAAATCCCTCCCCGAGGGAGGGATCCCCTTCCTGTAACCCCCTCTCTCCCCCCTCTACCTCCCTTTTTTCCCCAAAAAGTGTTTAGAGAGAAAGAAAAGCAAGTTACTAAGGAAAAGAGTTGTTAGTAAGCTTCAAAAGCCCATGCAGGATTAGTGTTTGCTTATCTGAAGGCCAACTCCAGCAGTTCGCAGAGAAGCAGGCAGGGAGAACAGGCTGAAACACCAAACTCCCCCAACTCCCAAACCGAACTGAACTGAGGAAAAAAAAAAAAAAATCCAACTGCTCCACAATCTAAAGTTGCATTTTATCCATACACCAATGAAATTCGTTTAGAATATCAGAATGTTTTGGTTCTAGTACTGAAAACATTAGCCAGTGTGTCCCAGCACTGTTTGTCTTAAAGGCACAGCCTCAAACGGTCACAGTAAGCTATTTGTTTGGTTTAGAATAGAATAGAATAGAATAGACCAGGTTGGAAGATTTAGCGACAACAGAGAATGGAGTCAATAAATCTGATCAATGTAATCTAGTATTGTCCTTTATTGCTTCAGTATTGCAGGCCCATGGCTTAGGCCTATGGTGAAAGCATGGTACAGAGCAGACAGTAGAGCTGACAGGCTAGCAAGAAAAGCATGGAGGAAAGTGTGCAGTAAGAAAACCCTTAGAACTTATATCAACTCGGAGGGCATTGCTGGCATGGCTTCATTGGCCCCTCACGAGTGACCACACACTATTGCTATAGATTATTGGTTAAACCAGTAATAACAGGCAAGATTGTTGATGCACATGTGTGGCCTGTTATTCTGAGATAACTCTCTGTGTTTATAGCTACCGGTGTCCTGCTTTGGTTACACGGTGCAGGCACAGCACTATTCTGCTATGCTGCTAGCTACTTCTGCACCCATGCTGGACACGGCCTACCACCAGGCCTACACTGCCAGATTGCTCACGCTGCTTATTGCAACCATTACCACAAATCCCCCTTTTTTGTTTTTGTGAGCAATCTTGTCATGGGAGTTGTTCCCGTCCCATACGGGATGGATCAATCATTGCGTGCATTACTGAGAACAACATTAACAGCACTGTCAGCTATAAGGCACAAAAACACTTAAACAGACTTAGAGTAAATAATGAAAACGAGAGAAACATCAGCAATGAAGACCCAGTCAGGTCTAAACACATTGCATACAAAAATCAAGGCACAAATGGTTCACAAATACAGCAAGTTAATCCTCAGCACGATCCTCTGCAATTCACTCTAAAGGTATGTCACATGTTTACTTTTCCAAGATGGTTGAGAATCACAAGCTACTTAGGGTTAGCAAGACTCTCCTTAGTCCACGAAGATGAAGCTGGCCAGGCTCCTTCTCCACAGATAAGGGAAACTACTTACAGGCAAGCAATGAGAGTGAAAAAGCTCCATTGGTGGGTTGTAGATGACATTCTGAGTACTCATTATTTTAAAACTGGACTAACCACAATGATGCCTTTTTACTCATCCTAACAATACAAATCTCTCAAATACTACACTCAATTCTGAGCTAGATGCTTCCTGTTGACATCTTGGATTATCATTAGGGTTATTGAGGTTAGTGCTAGGTGGGTTTGCTGCCTGTCATTTTCATGACAGCTGTGTTGTCAGCTGTGTGAAGTTTTCATGCTGGTTTGTTGCATATTCTTTGCCGATCATTATTGTACTGTCACTTTGTTGTAATCTTACTGCTATTTATTCATGTTTAATGGTGGTAGCTGAGTAAAGTGGTTGCTACTTCAATTCTTGCAACTGCTTATTTGAATCATGTGTGCTGCATTGGATGTTCTATATAATTTGTTAGGTTTTATTTTGTTGTTATTAGTATTATTTCTGTTTATGCTTCTTACTATATATATTCGCTTATTTTAAACTTCAATATATACTTTGTTGTCAACTTTACCACATAAATATTTTTGTTAATTTTTATCTATTTTTTTGTTAACTTTTCTTTGTTTTGTTAATTTTCTTTACTTATTTTTCAATTTTTTTTGGTCTATTTTCTGTTATTTTCTTATTTTTCTATTTTATATTCTACTTAGTCATATCTACCTTAACAATCCTTATCTATGTTGTATTTTACTTAATCATACCTATTATTTTACTTAATCATACCTATCTAAACAATCTTTGTCCATGTGTGCTAATTATCCTTATGGTTAACTATATTTCTTGTGTTAGTAATCCTTACATATCTATTAATAACTCTTAGCTTTGTTAGTAACTCTTATGTGTTTTGTTAATAATTCTTGTTTGTCTTCATCATGTTTTCAATAATACCTGGTAATCCTTATCCTATCACTACTATGAGCACAAAGAGTACATCTAAAAAGAACTTACATTCTATAACATCCCTTATATCAACCTCTTAACTTATGCTACTACCAAAAATCCTTAAGACTTCAATATCTAAAGGGACAATAAGACAAATGGTAGGCTAACGAAGGAATACCCCTTAAAATGAAAAACCATTTAACACAATATGCATCTATGTTCTATGTTCTATGGAGATCTCCTAAAATGCCATGGCACACCAAAAAAAACTATAAAAAAAGAGAAAACCATAAACCAAAGGAAAATCTTTGGGAGACCTAAGGTCATTGCTTTGTTACCTAATGCATCGGCCTAAATTAGCCAAGTGGCAATCCACGCAGGCATAAAAGGAAAAATGGGTTTGAACCAACTGATGCTGTAACTGCACTCAAGTGGCAGAAGTATGAGCTGCTTCTGGCAATTCCTCCTTCCATGGTCGAATCCACTTGCTGGGGATCCACTGGCTGCCACCATCTGTTAGTACACAAGCATAACCACGACCCATTGTTAAGAGTTCGACTGGACCTTCCCAGGTTCCTGTCGCCAGATTGCGATATCGAACTAAAACCTTTGATGGTAAAGGTTTGAGGCCTAAACGAAGGGAATTGCTATGAATTACTATGGGGGGCTCCTGTCGATTTTGTGTGAGCCACAGGAAATTCATAACATATACTGCTTTTGCTAAGCGTTCATGAGGGCTGTCAGGTTCCTCTCCACCTTTCTGTTTCTGCAACAGCGATTTCAACACCCCATGAACACGCTCAACAATGGCCTGTCCAGTAGGAGAGTGTGGGATGCCTGTGATTATCTTGATACCCCAATTTGCACAAAAGCGATTGAAGCGGCAAGAAGTGTAGCCAGGGCCATTGTCACTCTTAAGGGTTTGTGGAACCCCCAAGGCTGCAATAGCTGCGTGCATATGCTTGATAACATGTTTTGCAGTTTCCCCAGACTGCGCTGTGGCCCACATGGCATGGGAAAAAGTATCTATGACCACATGCACAAAGCGTAGACGACCAAATTCTGAAATATGAGTGACGTCCATTTGCCATAATTGGAGGGCTTGTAGTCCTCTTGGATTCACTCCGAGGCCCATACCACAAGTGGCCTGTTGGCAAGACGAGCAAGATTGAACGATACCTTGCGCATCAGAATGAGAAATGCCAAACTGACATACTAGCATCTTAGCAGACTGATGAAAAAATCCATGGGATAAGACTGCCTGTTGAAAAATATTGGTGGGTGGACCAGCCCAGGCCAGAGCCACCAACATATCCGCTCTATTATTCCCAATGGCTAAGCCACCGCATTGCTGGTGACTACGGATAAGCGTGATAAAATATGAGTGCGCGCGATGGTTCAATAGTGATAGGAGTTGCACTAGCAGGCGATACAGACGTTCATTTTTTAAAGATTTCACCATACCGCCTTCTAACCTAGTAACGATCCCTACCACATAAAGAGAATCAGAAACAATGTTAACTGGTCGTGATTTCCAGTCATGAAATACCTGAACGACAGCCGCTAACTCTAACGTTTGGAGAGAATCTCCTGGCTGGCCTTGTATAAGCCGTAAATGCCAAACCACCACAGCCTGATACATTCCAGGTAATTGCGGCACGATGAGATTTTCGGCCCGCATCTGTGAATACCGTATCACCATCTACAGGTCTTGCAGATATTAGAGGTTTACAAGAAATTTCTTGGTTCTGCAAAAAGGGTAATAACTTACTAGCAGGTAGATGTACACTAATGCGACCCAAGTAGTCAGAAATTGCAATTTGAAAAGGAGTGGAGGTTTCCAGCAACCAACAAAGATATTCTTGAGCTACAGGTAGAAAGATTGAGTCAGGATCATTTCCACTGATCTCAACAATACGACGCCTGCCCTTAATAACCAACTGAGCAAAAATTGCATCTTGAGAAAGTACGGTTTTGTCTGGTCTATAGGGCAAAAATATCCATTCAATGATGTTCAATGAGTCCTTGCAGGCTTGACAAATAACTCCTGCCATGTGTTTTCGCCCATTGCTACGGTTGATTATTAGTAAGGATAATGCCTTATCTTCTAGGATACGACAGGTAGAAGCGTGCAGCACTTTGTCAAGTATTTGTTGTAGTGCATTTCACTGACACTCATCAAGGTGTCTGCTATCATTTGCATACACTGAAGATCCTAAAAGAGGCATTAAAGGCGCTATGTCATCATTAGTTATACCACAGACAGGTCGTAGGCACTGAATGTCACCTAGCAGTTTCTGAACATCCGCTAGAGTAGAAATTTTAGTAGTTAGCGTGACTTTTTGCGGCTGGCTGGTGGCTTGATTAATGATCCACCCCAGATATTTCCAGGGGGCTGTTTGCTGAATTTTTTCAGGTGCTATCTTCAAGCCTCTAGTTTCTAACATGGATTGAAGCTCAGGGAATATTGTCTTAGAGTCTAGCTCTTTTCCTGCAATTAAGATGTCATCCATGTAGTGGTAGACAAGAAAGTCATGATATGCCTGTCTGAATGGGGATAAAGCCCAAGCCACATACATTTGGCACAGGGTGGGAGAATTCTTCATGCCTTGCGGCAAGGTTACCCATTGACATCGCTGGGCGGGTTCTGCCTTCACAGTAAATGCGAACCTATCTGAATCCTCCGGGTGCAAATAAATTGTGAAGAAGCAGTTCTTCAGATCAATAATGATTAGATCCCAATTTTGGGGGATCATAGTAGGAGTGGGGAGGCCAGGCTGTAAAGCACCCATCTCCTCCATGATCGAGTTGATTGCTCTCAGATCATGTAATAAATGCCATTTTCCAGACTTTTTGGGAATGGTAAAGATTGGAGTGTTCCATGGACTGGTGGATGGAATTATATACCCTAATTGCAATTGTTCCTGCACTAGGGTCTTAACAATTTGCAGCGTATCCTGTTTAAGCGGCCACTGCTCCACCCATAGCGGTTCATCTGTTTTCCATTTTAATTTGAGGGCTGGCTGCTCACCAGCGGCCGCTACAAAAAAGGATCAGTAACAAGTCGTGCTCCCAGCTGATTTAAGGCATCTCTGCCCAATAGAGCAACTGGAAGGGTTAACACATATGGTCTTAGAGTGATTGACTTGCCATCCTGAAAAGTAAATTGCAGAGGCTCTTTGCCGACCCAAGTTGTTTGCACACCTCCTACACCCATAACTCCAGAATTTGCCATCAACAATGGCCACTGACTGTTCCACCTATGACGAGGTATGATGGTAACATCAGCTCCAGTATCCACAAGCATTGAAAGTTGTACAGTTTGCTCATAAGGGTGTCTGAATGTTACAACCTCTTCAGGTTTACCCTTTTGGATATCTAAGGCCCATAAGATATTAGGCATGCCAGTGGAACCAAAGCCTCCTTGTCCTCGAACCCTGTCTGAGGCTACGGCCACTTGAGACTCAAATGGAATTAGTTGAGCGAATTTTGTGCCAGCAGGAATACTAACAGGAGGGGCAATAGTATAGAGCATAATTTTTATAACACCTTCATAATCAGAATCGATTAGACCAGGGACTATAAAGATGCCCTGTCTAGAGGTAGACGATCTGCCAATTAACAGAGCACAAAGTCCATGACCCAGAGGACCACGTTGGTCTGACTCGACAACAGCAACATCTGTGGTCTCAAGGGTAACATCTACTGCTGTTGCCAAGTCCACTCTGCTGCTGCCGGAGGTGGCCGTGGGGTGGTGGTCCAAGCACCCCGATTTGCTGTAGTCGCGCGGGGTGCATTCGCGCTGCGGGAGAAGTTTCCCTGCCGATGACAGTCTTGGGTAGAATGAGTAGGACTGTGGCAATGAGCACAGCACCTTCGAGGCTGCACAGCAGTCGAGTAATTAGATTTAGGGTGCCTAAATTTCCCAGAATTATGTTGCCTGGTACCATGGTGCTTTCCTCTTTTAGGTGGTTTTGACACTAGGTTTGTGGCTGCCTGTACAGCTGTGGCTAAATAGGTAGCTGTGTGCTGGTGCATCATTCGTTCTGCTGCATCCAGCAGCTGTGCAGTAGAAGCGCCTCTTGGCACAGTGCTTAGAACCTGTTTAGTTTTGTCATTAGCATTATCAAATGCCAGAATGTCCATCATTTTATTCTTCATGTCAACACTCAAATCCGGATTAGAGTCTAATGCTGTATGCAACCTATCCACAAAGGAGCCAAACGACTCTGTGGGGCCCTGTCAAATGGAGAAAAATGTAGGGCCAGACTTATCGTCCTGGATTTTCTACCACGCTCTGACCGCTAGGTCCTGACTTAACTGTAGGACCTGATCAGGAAGTCGTACTTGCTGATCTGGTCTAATGAAGTCTCCTGACCCAATGAGTTGATGAAGAGTAACACCGTGTAAAGGGTCTGCTGGCTGCCAGGGCGTGGCTTCCGTGGCAGTGCAGGCAGTTTGCCACTTATCGAGAAATTGTAAGCGTTGATGTGGTGTTAATAAGGTGTTTGCCAACATACGTGTGTCGAAAGGCGTTAACAAGTGTGTTGAAAACAATTGATCGATTAAAGCAGAGGTGTAGCCTGACTTCAGACCATAGGTGGTTATAGCCTGCCTAGCTTCTTTTAGCAGCTTCCAATCCAGAGTTTGCCATGCTCTGCCTTGACCTTGCAGTGATACAGGATATGCACATACAGGGAAATCTACAATTAATCCCTCTTTAGCTGCACTTTGCACAATAGCTCTCCACTGACTCAATATTGGGTCGACCCCCAATCCTCCCACCTCCCCATCCCATACATTATCGGCCCATCGTAATACAAGCTGGTTTTTGGTCACGACAGTGTCGTCTCCCGATAATGACTGAGATGTACGAGGCGAGAAGGGTACAACAGCCAATGACGCTGAAGCGGCCATTGCTGGAGAAGCTGTTGCTGGAGCGACCGTTGCTGGAAATGCTGGGGCCGGCGAGGTCGCTGCTGCTGTGACCACTACCAGGGCGGGGACGGCCTTCACAGCTGCCGGGGCGGAGACCACTGACGCCGCCGCCGCCACCATGGTCGATGCTGGCATCTGTGGTGCACCGATCCGGATCACGTCGCTCGGGACTGCTGGGACCGCTGGGGCCGGGACCGCTGGGGCCGGGACCGCCAGGACCACTGAGACCACGGGGACAGCCCGAGCTGCGGGGGCCGTGGGAGCAGCCAGAACTGCAGGGGCAGCAGGGCCTGCCTGGGCCACTAGGGTTGCGGCAACGCCGTAGCCACGAGCCTCCAAGCAGTCCATCTTCTCTAGAAGGAGCTGTAGAATAACGCCGACGCTGTTCCGCGTCCTGGCATCAGTGCGTTCGTCTCCTGAATCTGAGCTGTTGCTGGCAGTGTTGGGAGAAGACGACAACGATGGGGATCGAGCACGCCGAGCCACGGACTTCGATGACTTTGAATTGCTTTTCCACCGTTTGGGATGGACAGCAGGTGTAGCATCTGCTGAACGCGATGTGTGCACCAAGATGGCAGACGAGGCGTCTTGTTGTAATTCTAACTGCATAGTGACCGCCATCTTGTCTGTGGGTGTTTCTGCGGTCGGGTCGGAATTTGTCGGGTCGGAATTTGTTGCTAGTAATGCAGATTTTGCCGTGCAAACGGACGGTAATAAAGAGGTTGCAACTTGTGCAGGAGAAGAAATAGCTAGTGATTTTGCTTGTATTTGTGGCAAGGAGGCTGACGCAACGGGGGACGGTGTAGGGAGGGGGAACGGGGGGGGTGCAGAGCATTCTGCGTCTCCCTTTTTTGTCCCGGGTTCAATCAGCGCTGCTGCAGCCGAATCGAGAGCAGATTTTTCTGCTTTCAGCAATTGCAATGCGTCTGTAACCGTTCGCCACAAGGTGCCATAGCGAAAAGCCCTTTTCGAGCCCCGAGACACCTCATCCCACAGTTGGGTTCCAATTTTGTCCCAAGCTTCGGAAGTAAAAGCTTCATTTACTGTGGGGATTAGACCATGATCCCGGGCCCAGGCTAATAGCCCTTTTAAAGTCCCAGAATCATAAGTAATACCTCTCATGGAGAGGATATCTTGGAGGACCTTCAGCACAGCCTCTTCTTCTTTGCTAAGTGCCACCCCCATGTCCTCCTCCAGCCGCTCACCAGATCAGGGCGAGATTCACTTCCTTTTTGAGCGCACACGCTGCTTATTTTTTTAGCACCGGGGCAGTGCTATGCGACCGGCTTTCCGTATCCCTCGGACGTACCTCTTTCTGCTGAATCGTGCAACACCTTCAGGACCGAGGGTCCCAATCCACATTGGGCGCCACATTTAGCGACGATGGAGAATGGAGTCAATACATCTGATCAATGTAATCTAGTATTGTCCTTTATTGCTTCAGTATTGCAGGCCCATGGCTTAGGCCTATGGTGAAAGCATGGTACAGAGCAGACAGTAGAGCTGACAGGCTAGCAAGAAAAGCATGGAGGAAAGTGTGCAGTAAGAAAACCCTTAGAACTTATATCAACTCGGAGGGCATTGCTGGCATGGCTTCATTGGCCCCTCACGAGTGACCACACACTATTGCTATAGATTATTGGTTAAACCAGTAATAACATGCAAGATTGTTGATGCACATGTGTGTCCTGTTATTCTGAGATAACTCTGTGTTTATAGCTACTGGTGTCCTGCTTTGGTTACACGGTGCAGGCACAGCACTATTCTGCTGTGCTGCTAGCTACTTCTGCACCCGTGCTGGACACGGCCTACCACCAGGCCTACACTGCCAGATTGCTCACGCTGCTTATTACAACCATTACCACAGATCCTGGGGTGCATTTGGAAGAGTGTGGCCAGCAGATCCAGGGAGGTTCTCCTCCCCCTCTACTCTGCCCTGGTGACGCCCCACCTGGAATATTGCATCCAGCTCTGGGCTCAAAAGGGACAGGGATCTGCTGCAGAAGCTGTGAAGATGTTGAAGGGACTGCAGCACTGCCTGATGAGGAGAGACTGAGAGGCGTGGGGTTGTTTAGTCTGGAGAGGAGAAGTCTGAGAAGGGATCTGATCAATGTCTATCAATATCTGAGCACTGGGGATCAGGTAGCAAGAGACAGGGACAGCCTCTGCTCACTTGTGCTCTGGGAGAGGACAAGGGGCAATGGATGGAAACTGCAGCCCAGGAAGTTCCACTTCAACAGCAGGAAGAACTTCTTGACTGTAAGGGAGACAGAGCCCTGGAGCAGGATGCCCAGAGAGGTTGTGAAGTCTTCTCTGGAGGATTTCCAGCCCTGTCTGGATGTGTTTCTGTGAGACCTGCACTGGATTCTATGGTCCTATTCTGGCAGGGGGACTCAAAGATCTCCAGAGGCCCCTTCCAACCCCTAACATCCTGTCACCTGTGACCCTGTGAGTTGTCACAGGGCTCTGAATCCAAAGGAGATCCCAGTAGGAAATACCAAGGTTCCAGCTACAAACCATGAAGTCTGAGCTTCATCTTCAAGGATTCTTCTGAAGTCACCTTCCACTGCCCCCTTGGGCTCTTCTGGGCTCTCAGCTAATGCATCCATGTGGCAAGTCCAGCTGCCTTCAAAGCACTGTAAGTTGTTCACAGAAGCTGAGAGGCTCTTTCCATTTTGCTTGGAGGGGCTCCTGATTGTCCTGGGTCGAGTTGATTCTGCTGCTGTTATCCAGACCATGCTGCAGCCGTGCCAGCCTCAGAAATGGAAGTGCTGGCTGGAGCAAAGGATGATGGGGCTTGAAGTTCAGGTTGCAACATGGGAGGCTACCTGTTCCAGTTGCTGCTTCTGGGTTCTGGGGTTTTTTGTTGTTGGCTGCCCTGATGCTATGGCAGTGGGACAGGGAGGGATAGGGGAGCAGCTCCCTGCTTTGGGCTTTTGCCTTGCTTGCTGCTGCTTTCCACTGTGCCTGTTCTGCACACAGGCTGAGGTCACTGTACTTTTGTATTCTGATGATCTGATTTGCTCAGGAAACTCTTCTCTCATTTGTTTCTGTATCAACACAAAGAGGTTTTGTGTGGTGTTCTCTTCCCCTCAGTTCTGTGTTGGGGGAGGCAGAGAGGTTAAGCTGCTGGCTCAGCTGAACCCAGTACATTCCTTTTCTGGAACCCATCGTGGGGCAGGAAAGCAGCTGCCTTAATGAGGACAGATTTTGGCAGGAGACAAAAGGATTGAGGTAATAAAAAGAGAGAAGAAGAGGATTAATTAAGGCTTGAGGCTTGTCAACAGAGTTTGACAGAAGTTTTCTTTCCTGTGTTGTGTTCACTCTGTTGATGGATTTGCTTTCAGGGGGCTGATGAGCTGTAGTCCTGTTTGTGCTGCTGATGGTGCTGCCTGTTTGCCTAGGAGCAATTGCTCAGAGCTGTGCTACCCACTGCTGGGCTAGCTTGCTCTGGATTTCATCCAGAGCAACTACAGGACCCTGCCTAAGGAAACCACTGTGAGATCTGCCCAGATGCTGGATGCTGAGGAGTGGCAGGGGATGGGGGAGGGAAGGGGCAAATTCTTAGGCTGGTGGTCACCTCTGGTGCTTTGGAATTTCAGGCCTGAGCACGTGCAAAATCCTCCCCAGCTGGGGAAAGTTTTGGGCAAAGTCTGTTGTCAGCCTGGGAGTTCCTGAGAGACAGAAATCACTGCAATGTGCTTGGGCCTGGCCCATGCCTCTCGAGCCCTTCTCATCACTGTGCAGAGGGCTCAGGGGCAAGAGAAGGTCTCTGGACCTACAGACAGTGCCCCAGGCATGGCAGCTGTGTCAGAGAAGCAGCCTGTGCCAGGATCAGCTGCCCCTCATAGTGAATGGTGCTTATGACCAGGATTGTGCCTCAAATATTACCAGAACATGCTTCTGTGTGTGTGACTCAACCCCCCTGTGTCCCCCCTCCCTTCTGGAGTCAGTGGGGGGGGGGGCCCTTGGTGCCACTGAGTCCAGGTAAACAATCTGCCTGGGCATGTTTGCACCCCTGTGGCAAACAAGGCCCAGGCTACATGTTTGTTTGCCCTGTTTAGGGCGTGTGCTTGTGCTTATTTGGCAAAGGATCAGCTCCTTGGTTAATTATTGTGTCAGCAGGGGATGCTCCCTGGAGCAGCATTCTTTGGGGCAGATGGGAAACAGGAGCTGTTTGGTACACAAGTGCCCCCCACACTGGTGTCGGTGCCTATGCCTGTGTGCGTCTCTGTGCCGCTCCGCTCCGCCTCGCCCGGGCCTTGAAGCAGCGCTGCAGAAGGCCTCGCCGCACACTGCCACTGCTGCCCGGCTGGGGGCGGTGCCGCGGAGCGTGGGGGCAACTGCCGCGTGAGCCATGGCCACGGGAGGGAACCATGGCGGCCCCTGCGCACCGCCGGTCCTGAAGCGCCGCAGCCCCCGGAGTGGGGAACCTTTGCCGGGGGCTGCGCTGCGTGGAGCCAGTGGCAAAAGCCTCTGAAGCTTCCCCTGGGAGGCTCCAGGACCTTTGTGCTCTGGGAGAAGCAGCAACCCTGCAGCACAGCCAGGCGGTCGGTGCCGGTCTCTATTTCCTGATCAGGGCACAGCCGTGCCGCGCTGTCAGGGCTCTAAACACAGCACCAGGGAAAGATTTCCTGATGTTCCTAGCTCGTGAGGAAGCTAAACCTTTGCTTTAGAGAATTTTGGTTCAGGGAGGGCTGAAACTGTCCTGGGTTGAGGGTTTGCTGGGCACCGACCAACCCCTCCCCCACTGCTGTTCCAATCAGTTTCCATTCTAAATTCTAGAACTTATTTGGGTCGTCTGAAGTGCCCAGGCACAAACGTTCTGTAGAGGTGGTTCCACCAACCCAATCCTGCTGCCTGTGAATGGAAACTGAATCCCCTGCTGCAGAGTTTGGATATCAATAGACTGCCAATATATCTATTCATTGATCTCCTTGCTGCTCATTCCCGAGGGCACATCTACAACACTCCTGGAGGGACAAAGAAGCCTACAAGGAAAGCAGCTGATCCTGCAAAGGACCAGGAGGGATCAGGGTCCCCATGGGAACAGGAGAAAGAGCCTGGGCTGCTGGCTTGGTTCTTATCTCTGGCTTTGGAAGATGGCCAAGGACAAACAGTGGATGAAACAAGCAGCAGGCCCCAGCAAGGCAAAGGAAATCTCTGCTCCTCTGTCCAGGCCTGTGTTTCAGCTGAGAAGGAACTGTCCCAGGAGTTCCATCAGCTCTAGAAGAAGCTTTTATTCCCCACCTTTACAGCCCTGTGTTTCAGCCATGAGGAACAGCTGCTCCCCTGTCCAAGGGAGAGAATCTGGGAGGCACACACCACAGCACACCCTCTGCTTTGCTTGTGTGACCATGGGGAGGACGTGAGGAAGTGGAAGGGAAAACCCAATCCAGTCCTGGCTGCAGGAGTCTGTGACTTACAGGGGAATTGTCCCTCCAGAGATGCTGCCTCAGTTTCCAGTGGGAAATGGCCTAAGAAGAGCAGGGAAGCTGAAACTGCTTCTGGTCCTCCTGAAGGGACTCCCAAAGCATCTTCACAAGATGCAAGGGACCCCAGGCAGCAGTAGAGGGGCTCTGCTTCCAACCAGATGGAGGGGAGAGACAAATTGGTTTGTTGGACCACACAGAAGCAATGGCCTGGCAAGTTGATCCCATGAGAGGATAAAGCTTTAGTAGATACAGGTGCCCAGAGTGCTCTGACACCATCAAACCACGAGGGGTGGAACCCATCTGTGTTTCTGGTGTGACAGGAGGATCCCCACACCTGGATGTGTTGGAAGCTGAGTACTGGGATGCAAGCCACAGTTTGCTTTCACTTGGAGGTGTAGAAGGAGTCACTGGACTCGATTGCCCCAGAGGTGGTGCAGCATTTGGACTGGGCATGGAACAGAGTGGAGCTGCAGAGCACCTGCAGTGAGCAGCCCTCGGTACTGCAAAGCCACCTCCTGTGGAGTGAGAATGGACAGTGCCTGAGGTGTGCTGCTGATTGCTGCTGGGCATGGTGCAGATGGCACAGAATCAGGGCTTGGCAATATCAAAGGTTAAGTTGAAAATTTGCTGCCATTACTCCACCCTGCCTCATGCCACCTTCACAGGGACAGTGCTGGCTGGAGCAAAGTACTACAGGACCTGAAGCTCAGATTGCAACATCAGAGGCTTCCTCTTCTGGTTGCTGCTGTTGGGTCCTGGCTGTCAGGTGCTGGCTCTTTGCTGAGGGGGAGGGCTGTAGGGATCGAACTCCTGGCTGCTGCTGCTCACTGCTGTGCTTTCTGCAACCAGCCTCAGGTCAGTGTGCATTATGGGATCTCCTTTGGATTCAGCTCTCTTGATGCTGTCTCAAGTCCTTATCTCAACCCAGAGGGTTTTTGATTCGTGTGTGTGTTATTTTTCCCTCCCTTCTGTTTTTGGGGGGAACAGGCAGCTTAACCTCTTCTCAGCTCTTCAACCTGTTCCAGCCCCATAGTAGAAAGCCAACAGAAGCTTCCAGAGTTCTTCCAAAGACCTCCATGAGCTTCCCCCTACACCCTCCAAAGATCCCTAAAGTCAATCCTAGGACCATCCAAATCCCAAACACCTAAGATCACCTGAAAGCCCCTGAAGAATGCCTCTGAGATGCACCTCAAGACTCCTCTGAGAACCTCATTTTCCCCTCCTTGAACTGGGCACATATCTCCACCCCAACCCTTCAGAGCAGATGCCCCCAAATTTGGGGAATTGAGGCAGGGATATCTGAAGTAAAAGCAAACAGAGAGGATTTGGGTAACTTTTGGGTTTTATTGACACAATTGGTCAATGTACAGGGAGGTTCTTACCCCATGGAGACAAAAAGCATTGGGGAAGAACCAGACAGACTCTGGCAAAGCCCTGCCCAGCTCCACTGGGAGCTCCAGCTGTGCCGACTCAGCACTGTAATTGTTCTCATTAGCAATAATTGGTGTTCAGAAGGGCAGGAGGTGTTTGCTGCTGCTGGTGTCCCCAGCCCCTGAGAACTGCAAGGGAAAAAGGGATGATTTTGGTGCTGGAAAAGCTCTCTCAGAGGGGTCACGATTACCCAGCCGAGTCTAGGTGGATTTATGCCCCCTACAGTGCAGGCTGCTCTCTGGTGTGGGTGCAGCGGTGCTTGTTGAGGGTTACCGTCTGGGTGAAGCTCTTCCCATAGTCAGCACAGGTGTAAGACTTCTCACCAGTGTGGGTGCGGCGGTGACCAATGAGAGTGTCCCTGCGGCTGAAGCTCTTGCCACAGTGAGGTGAACGGTTTCTCACCGGTGTGGGTGCGGCGGTGGTGAATGAGAGTGCCCCTATGGCTGAAGGCCTTGCCGCACTCAGCACAGCTGAATGACTCGCCAGTGTGCACACGACGGTGCTCTGTGAGCTGTACCTTCTGGGTGAAGCTCTTGCCGCAGTCGGCACAGCTGTAGGACTTCTCAGCGCTGTGGATGAGTTGGTGCCGGATGAGTCGAGTGCTCGTGGTGAAGCTCTTGCCGCACTCAGCACAGGGGAACAGCTTCTCTCCGGTGTGGATGCGGCGATGGATGGTGAGAGTGGAGCTGTGTTTGAAGCTCTTGCCGCAGTCTCTGCAGGTGAAGGCCTTCTCACTGGTGTGGGTGAGGTGGTGTTGCCTAAGATGAGCCATGTGCCTGAAGCGCTTGCCACAGCTGTCACAAGAGAAGGGCCTCTCTCCAGTGTGTGTGCGGAAGTGCTGGGTGAGATGGCCGCGCTGGGTGAAGCTCTCCCCGCAGTCAGCACAGGTGAATGGTTTCTCTCCAGTGTGGGTGCGGCGGTGCCGGATGAGGTTTGAGTTCCAGCTGAACCTCTTGCCACAGTCACCACAGACGAAGGGCCGGGAGCCAGGCTGTGGGCAGTGGTGCTTCACTGGCTCTGAGCCAGGTGGGAAGCTCTGCCCACACTCAAGGCACTGATTCAGCTGTTTCGGTGACACGGAGGGACCTGCTCTGACTTCATCCTCCTCCATACATTCCTCCCCCTCATCCTGGTCACCTTCATCATCATCATTATCCTCCTCTTCATAGTCATCATTCTTCACAGCATCATCCTCCATCTTGTCCTCTTTTTCCTCTTCCTCCTCCTCTCCCTTCAGGCTGAACTTTGGCTGCTCCAACTTGATCTCTGGGTGCTGCTTCTCCTCCCAGCTCTTGTCTGGGTCCTTCCGTGAGGCCATACTGTGGCAGGAAGGGATCACAGCTCTGCAATACGGAAGATGGAAGCACCTGAGCCCAGGACCTCAAACCCTGAGATCCTGTGTGGGTCATAACAGTCCCTGACTCCCAACACCTCCCAACACCCAGCTGGAGGAGAGAATGCAGAGGGGACCTCAAACCTTCAGTTTCTGCCACAGTGTGGGCTCAGACCTCCAATACCTGTGCTGAGACCCCAGGTTCCTGTGATCAGTAGCCTGAGGTACCCTGGGATTTACAAGGGGTTTTGTCCTACACAGCTCAAGCCTGGCACAATAGGCAGGGTGGTTCCTGGCCCAGGCCCTGTCCTTTGATCTCTCCTGGCTCAAACAACAGAGGTAGCAGCACTGACCAATGAAAGACCAAACCACCTCCAACCTTCTCCTACCACCCTCCACATCCCAACCCCAAACATCTCCTCCTGCCACACAACTGACCCCCACTAGCCTGGGGAATTCCCAGACACCCACTACAGCTGATGTCCCTCAGAGCCCCTGGAGGGGTGAAATGTGGTGGGCAGGAGGAGCTGGAAGAGGTTAAGAGGTACCCTGGGGGCTGGGAACAAGGAACACCAAACCACCTCCACCTTCTCTCACCACCCTCCACATCCCAAGCCTCCTGCCACACATCAGACCCCCAACCATGTGAGGGGTCCCCTACTCCCACCACAGCTGTTGGGAACTGCCCTGGGAGCCGGGGTCCTGATGTTGCCCAACTCTGGGTTCCTTAATGGCCTGGTCCAAGGGGCAGATCTGAAAACTCTGCTCTTCCCCAGCACACACAGGCAAGGCTTATAGAGAGAGGGACACAGCCCCTGATAGAGAGAAACAAAAGGCTCAGAGGAGAGCACTGACCTGCAAGGGATGGGTCAGCACTGCCCACAACCAGGCAGCACAGCTCAGCCTTGCTGGGGGCAGCTCCCAAGCCCAGCAGCACAGCCACAGCACACAGCCAGGGCTGATCAAGATGGGAGGCCTCAACAAGTGCAGACTCAGCTCCTTGCCCAGCACACAGCCCCCAGCACACAGCTGCAGGCCAGCACCACAACACAGCTGCCTCCACACAGCCTTTCCCAGCCCTTAGTGCCTGCCCAGGGATCTGCTGCCTGCAGCTGCATTTGCCAGCACATCTTGCTCTGGTCCCACCTCTCCTCCATGGTCCTGCCCCCACCACACCCACTCTGTGTCCAGCTCTGCCCTGCACACACCTCTCTGCTGCCCACTCCCCAAGAGAAGATCACAGCAGCCCTCAGGACACACACAAAGGGAGCTTCATGATCTCTGGAGATGCAGCAAAAGGGGAAGTGACTTGGGCAGCTTCTTGCCAAACCTCTCCAGCCCTCACTGGGATGCTGGAGGAGTCTCTGCCTCCTGCCCAAACCTCTCACCTCCAGCACCCTTCACACACCTGCAGCCCAAAGACACTCACTGGAAAGGGTTTGGCTTCCTTCTCTCCCTGACCATTTCTCTCAGCTTTCTCCTTGCACCTGTCCTGGAGCTGCTGCTCCACAGCCGCAAGAGAAAAAGGTTGGATGGGAGGGCACAGTGCCCAGGGGCTGCTGTTTATCTCCCAGCTGACACATGCAGAGCTGCAGCACAATTCACTCCTTTCACCTCCTCAAATGCTGCCAGATTCTGCCATTCCCTGCACACACATTTGCCACCTGGGCCCTGCATCCTCTCTGCTTTTTGGGGGGACAAGGCCTAATTCCTGCCTGGCCATTACCAGGCCCTTCCCTCAGTCCCAGCCCATCCATGTCCCTGCTGCCTTGGCTGTCCCATGGCCCTGTGTCCCCCACCTCCACTGCCACTGCCTCTGGAAGGGTGGAGTGGGAAATGCTGTGGCTGAGGAAGCCTCTAAGGAACTGGGCTGGAAGCAGCAGCACAAGGATGGAAGGGGCCTGAGACTAAAGGCTGGGATCAGCTGGAGGGCTGAAAGAACAGCACCAAGCCAAGGGGGGGTTACAGATGAGGGCTGGGGAGGGACCCTGCAGCCACCTCAGGCAGCAACTGAGGAGAGCAAGGGGGACAGAGAGGGAGTGAGACCTCAGGTGACTCCTGCCATGGTCCTGCCCCTGGCCTGGCACAATCCTCACAAGCAGCACAGGCTGGGGGAGGAGGGGATAGGAAGCAGCCCTGCACAAAAGGACTGGGGGGTGCTGCTGGACAAGAAGCTGCACAGGAACAGACAGGGGGAGCCTGCAGCCCACAAGGCCAAGGGCAGCCTGGGCTGCACCAAAAGCAGCAGGGCCAGAGATGGACAGAGGCCATCCTGGCACTTGGCTCTGCTCTGCTGAGGCTTCACCTGCAGCACTGCAGCCAGCTGTGGAGCCCTCAACACAGGAAGGACAGGGACCTGATGGAGGGGGCCCACAGGAGGGACACAAAAATGAGCAGGGGCTTGCAGCAGCTCTGCTACCAGGACAGGATGAGGGAGCTGGGGGTGTTCAGCCTGCAGAGGAGAAGAGAAGGCTCTGGGGAGACCTAAGAGTGACCTTCTGGTACCTGAAGGGGGCTGCAAGAAGGCTGCAGAGGGACTCTTTGCAAAGCCTGCAGGGACAGCACCAGAGGCAATGGCTTCAAACCAGAGCAGAGCAGATTGAGAGTGGAGGGGAGGAACAAGTTCTGCACCAGGAGGCTGCTGGAACACTGCAACAGGTTGCCCAGGGAGGGGCTTCAGGTCCCAGCCCTGCAGAGGTTCAAGCTCAGGCTGGACAGGGCTCTGGGCAACCTGAGCTAGTGCAGGATGTCCCTGCTGACTGCAGAGGGGCTTGGACTGCATCACCTTTGCAGCTCCCTGCCAACCCAAACCACTCCAGGTTTCGAGGAGTCTAAGGGCAGCCTCCAGGGAGAGCAGGAAAAAGATGAGGCAGAGGAGGACAAGGAAGAGGACAATGAGGAGGAGAACCAAAATCCCTTCCCAACTCCTCCAAACCTCTGCCACATTCCTGGAAAGCTCTTCCAGCTCTGCAGAGTTCATTCTGCAGAGAGCTGAGGGAGTTTCTAGGCTCAGGGATGTGCTGCACACTCTGCACCAATGCTCCAGAAGCTTTCCAAGTGCCCTCCAAACCAGCAGCACAGCTCTGCTGGCACACAATGCCAGGCTGCAAGGGACCCCAAGGCTCAGCTGCTCCAACCTTGCCAGCTGACACTGGGCTTGAAAGGAGCTGGCCCAGCCCCCTGCCAAGCTGAGCCTTCCAACTCTGCCCTGCAGGGGAATCCACCACTGCCCTGGGGAGATGATTCCAAGGGCTGACTGGGAGGGAAAAGCTTTTGCCTCTGCAGGGCACTGTTCCACTTCAGCTCAACTCTTGCAGCTCAGAGCCAGCCCCCAAGATCAAGAACCAACTCCCAAGCCCAGAGCCTGATCCCCAAGCTCAAGAACCAGTTCCCAAGCCCAGAGCCTGACCCCTGAGCTGAAGAAGCAGACCCCAAAGTCAGCACCAGCCCCTGAGCTCCAGAACCAGCAATGAATGTCAGAACCACTTCCCAAGCTCAAGTACCAAGCCCAAAGCTCCGTGCCAGCCCCCAAGCTCACACTCAAATCTAACATGCAGATGTAGCTCCTGGGCCTGATCAGAGCCACCAATTAAGCTCAGAACCACTTCTCAAGCTCCACAACCAGCCCCCAATCTCAGCACCAGCCCCTGAGCTTGAGAACCAGCAATTAAGGTCTGAAACCCTTCCCAAGCTCAAGAACCAGTCTCTGAGCTCAGTGGCAGCCCCAGAGATTAAGAACCAGCCCCTGAGCCCAGAGCCAGCCCCCAAGCCCAAGAAGCAGCCCTGAGCTCAGGGAACAAGCTCCTGAGCTCAGACCCAGACCCTGAGCCCAGAACTACTTCCTGAGCTCAGAGCCAGCCCCTGAGCTCTAGAACCAGCAACCAAGGTCAGAACTACTTCCCAAGCTCAAGAACCAACCCCCAAGCCCAGAGCCTGACCCCCGAGCCCAGGAACCAGCAACTAAGGTCAGAACCAATTTTCTTAGCTCAAGAACCACTTCCCAAGCCCACAACCAGCCCCCAAGCCCAGCACCAGCCTGCAAGCTCAAGAGCCAGCAACTAAGGTCAGAACAACTTCTCAAGATCAAGAACCAGCCCACCAGCCCCCAAGTTCACACTCAAATATAACATGCAGACTCAGCTCCAGGGCTCAGAGCCGGCAACTAAGGTCAGAACCACTTCCCAAGCTCAAAAACCCAGCCCCGGAGCTCAAGAACCAGCCCCTGAGCCCAGAGCCAGCCCTGAACTCAACAACAAGCTCCTGAGCTCAAGACCCAGACACTGAACCCAGAACCACCTCCCGAGCTCAGAGCCAACCTTGAGCTCTAGAACCAGCAACTAAGGTCAGAACCATGTCCCAAGCTCAAGAACCAACCCCCAAGCCCAGAACTACTTCCCAAGTTCAAGGGCCAGCCCCCAACCTCAGACCCAGTCCCCAAGCCCAGAACCAGCTCCCAAGCTCAGAGGCAGCCCCCAAGCCCATAGCCTGACCCCTGAGCCCAGAGCCAGCAATTAAGGCGAGAACTACTTCACAAGCTCAAGAACCTGCCCCCAAGCTCAGACCCAGCCCCGAGCTCACGAGTCAGCAGCTAAGGTCAAAACCACTTCCCAAGCTCAGGAACCAGCCCCTGACCTCAGAGACAGGCCCTGAAGTCAAGAACCAGACCCCAAGCCCAGAGCCAGCAACTAAGGTAAGAATCTCCTCCCAGACTAACACACAGCAATAAAGCTCTGCCCTGAGCTCAAGAACAGGCAACTAAGGTCAGAACACTTCCCAAGCTCAGGAACCAGCCCCCAAGCTCCAGAGCCAGCAACTAAGGTCAGAACCTCTTCCCAAGACCAAGAACCAGCCCCATGCTCAGTAGCCAGCCCCCAAGATCAAGAACCAGTTTCACAACTTTGCTTATCTCAAGTTCCCTTCATTGCAGTTCTGCTAAGTGTCCAAATTGAAGCATTCAGAGAATGCTTTGGGCTGGAAGGGACCCCAAAGATCAGACAGCTCCAACCCCCTGCCATGCCCACAGACACCTTCCACCACACCAGGCTGCTCAAGCCCTCAGCCAACCTCACCCTCAGCACCTCCAGGGAGGGGGCAGCCAGCACCTCCCTGCCCAACCTGCTCCAGGCTCTCACCACCCCCACTCCAAACTATTGCCTCCCAAGCTCCACTCCAAATCTGCCCTCCTCAGCCTTCAATCCAGTCCCCCTCAGCCCATCACTCCCAGCCCCTCACAAAACTCCCTCCCCAGCTCTCCTGCAGCCCCCAGCAGCTACCACAAGGCTGCTCCAACCTCTCCCCACAGCCTTCTCCTCTCCAGCCTTAACAGACACAACTCTTACAGCCCACCCCCACAGGGGAGCTGCCACAGCCCTCCCACCACCCCCATGGCCTTCTACACAGCCCCTCCAACAGCTCAACCTCCTGCCCCCCTCCTGGGGGCACCAGAGCTGCACACAGCACTCCAGCTGGCACCACAGAATGCTGCCAGCACAGAAACCATTGCAGCAAAAGCCTCAAGCTGTGCTCAGCTTCCAAACCAAAGGGAGCTGAACCTGGCCCCAAGAGAAAGGACCAAACTGAGCCAAGAGACTGATCCAACACCCAAGGCTGCACAAAACAACCAGCAGCAAAAGCTCCTCCTGCCCTGAGCCTTTCTGTGCTCAGGAGGCCTGCAGAGAAACTGAGAATCACTCTGCAACCCCACAGGGAATCTTTGTGCCTCAAGAGCTTGCAGAGCACAGAGGCCTCGGATGCCACCACCCCCAGCACAGCCAAACCGCCCCACAGCTGACCCCAGCCCAATGGCTCCTGCTGCAACACAGCAGCAACCAGAGGGGGTCTGCAGCTGCCCCGAGCAGGGGGAGGCAGCAGCACAAGGAACCCCACCGATCCCCCACCGCAACCCCACCCCCCACAGCACAGACGATGCTCACTGACCCTGCACACATCTGCCCTACCCCACAGGCCCCCCCCACGACCACCCCCAACACCGCAGACCCCCACAGCCACACAGAGGTCCCCACAATCACAGCGACCCCACCCCCAAACCGCACAGGCCCCAAGCGCCAAGCTTGCAGAGCTCCCCCGGACCCTACAGACCCACCCCCACCCCGTACCCCACGGATCTCCCCCGTATCCCACGGACCCCCCCCACATACCCGCAGAAGCCCCCAACCAAACCCCACCGCTTCCCCCTAGATCCCCGTACAGGGTCTCCCCGCCCCAGCCCCACCGACCCCTGCCCCACAAACACTTCCCCAACCCAAGCGACCCTCCCGACCCCTCGCAGCCCCACACAGAGCATTCCCTCATCCCCACCCCACCACCCCCAACTCAGCCCCACAGACTCCCTCACCCCACCTGGACCCTGGGACAAGAGCGAAGCAGAGCAGGAGGAGGAGGAGGAAGAGCTCAGCGCACAGGGAGCCGCCGGCCCCGGCAGGCTGCTGCCGAGCACAGAGCGCTGGGAGGGAGACCCCGGCCCGGCCCCTCCGGCTGCTGCGGCCACGTGTGACGGGGAGCGGAAGCAGCTCGCAGCCTGCAACCGAAGTCCCGCCCACCAGCGGGAGGCCGCAGCCAATCAGAAGCGCCCAGAGCGCGGCAGCTCCTCCCCCTGGGCGCTGCCGAGGCACAGCGAGGAGCTGCCGCTGCCGGCCGCGGCCGCCATTGCTGCCCCCACGGCCGGGCAGCCGCAGCCAATCAGAGCCGCCGAAACAGCCCAGCCACGCCCCCAAGTCTCAGCAGGGAACCGCCCCTGCCGGCCGCGGGCACCATTGGGGCTGCCTCCCGGCCAGAGGCTGCGGAGCGCTGGAGCAGTGCCTGGGCTGTGCGCGCGGACAGCGCTGTCGCGACAGAGCTGCGGGGTCGTGAGGTGCGGCGGGGCGGGAGGGGCTGCGGGGGCCGGGGAGCGCCCGGGGCGGCGGCTACGGCTCAGGGACCTCTTTGTGTCTCTGCCCTGCACAAGCACTCTGGGCTCCTCCAAACACCTCCTCAAGCTTCCTCCTGCGGCCCCAAGTCCTCTCTCTGCAGCTGCAGTCAGAACTTTCTTCCTGAGCTGCCTTCAGCTCACAGCCGAAGGGAAAAAGCTCAAAGCCGACCTGAGCCCAACCCAAGCTGATTGCAACCCGAGAGAGGCTGCTGCGAGGGCTGGAGGCAGCCCCAAGATGTTCCGCAGCACTCAGCATGCCCCGGGGCCCGCCCAGAGCCTTCCCCGCTCCGCTGCCGCCGCCCGCAGCGCTCCGGCACCGCTGCCGCTCCCTTGGGCGCTGCTGTTGGCTCTCTTGGGCCCGGGGGGAGTTGTACAGCTCCGAAAGCTGATCCACAGCCATCAATGTCCCAACGGTGCCCTTTGCATTCCCCGAGCACACTCCTACCCCCCCAGCCCCAGCCCCGCCCGGTGCTGAGTGCGGGCAGCAGGGCTGGGATGAGAGTTGCGCTCCGGACCCCGTCCCTGCCGGCCGCTCTCTGACACCTCACCGCCCCAGGGAGTGAGATAATTCTTATCTCTTGGCAAGAAGCCCAGAAGCAGATCCAGCCAAAAGGGACAGCGAAGGAAGGAAGACTGAGAGAAAGTTCCCAGCTCCTCTGGGTCCAATCTCACCTCCCACCTCCTTCGCCAATGAAATTCGTTTAGACTACCAAAATATTTTACAAACATTTAGCCAGTGGGCCCCTTCCTTAAAGGCACAGTGTCAAACGGTCACAGTCCACCCCTTCTAAACAATTTCATTGGTCGTTCGTACTGCCATCCAATCGGAAACAATATTTACAGTTCATGACTAAAGTTCATAGTCTGTTCCGGCTATACTCAGATGTAGATGATTCAGAAGTCCAAAAAAGTCAGGAAATAAGAAAATGGAAACCAGCTTGTCTCTCTGCAGACGAAGTGAAGAAAAGGCAAACAGGAACACAGGGACTCTCAGTTGACTCAGGGCTCTCAGGGTTCTCAGGGTTCGTGCACCGTAGATTCCTCAGGGATTTTTCCTTTGGGCGCGTTGTAGCTGTACAACAGTCTGAAATTTAATTCTCTCAGCTAAAGTTAAATTTCTTTGTGGAATACACTGAATTTGACCATTCTCCTGCATTACCCAATAAGTGTGACCCGGACCTTCTGCTGAAACCACCCCTCGGACAGGTTTAGCCTCTCCTGAGGGCGAAAATACCCAAAGAGTTTTACCTAACAGGTTCTTTCCTCTAATAACAGGGACTCTATCACCTTCTACTTTCTGTAGCAGATGTGAATGTGCCGGTCCAGCTCGGTTCACTGAACCTCTACTATTCACCAGCCAGGTTGCTTGTGCTAAATGTTTCTCCCAGTTTTTTAAAGATCCACCTCCCATGGCTTTGAGAGTGGTCTTCAACAAACCGTTGTAGCGTTCAATCTTCCCTGCAGCTGGTGCATAGTAAGGAATATGGAATATCCACTCAATACCGTGCTCTTTTGCCCAGCTCTTTACAAGGTTGTTCTTGAAGTGAGTTCCGTTGTCTGACTCAATCCTCTCTGGAGTTCCGTGTCTCCACAGGATCTGTCTCTCCAGACCGAGAATGGTGTTGCGTGCAGTTGCATGTGGAACTGCATAAGTTTCCAGCCATCCAGTGTTCACCTCTATCATAGTAAGCACGTATTGCTTACCAGAACGAGAACGTGGTAGAGTGATGTAGTCAATCTGCCAAGCTTCACCATACCTGTACTTGGACCATCTGTCACCATACCACAAGGGCTTAATTCACTTTGCCTGCTTGATAGCAGCACAAATGTCACAGTCATGGATGACTTGTGTGATGGCATCCATGGAAATGTCTATGGATCTGTCATGAGCCCATTGGTATGTTGCATCTCTGCCTTGATGTCCTGATGAATCGTGAGCCCACCGAGCTAAGAATATCTCACCTCCGTGTTTCCAGTCAAGATCAAGTTCAGAGTCCTTGTCTCCTTGAGAAACTCTTGCAGCTAGATCTGCCTGATGGTTGTGCTGTTGTTCCTCAGTAGCTTTGCTCTTAGGAATGTGAGCATCAATGTGTCTCACTTTCACTGGAATTCTCTCGATTCGATCAGCAATGTCTTGCCACAGTTCTGCTGCCCAGATGGGTTTTCCTTTCCTCTGCCAACCATTCTTTTTCCAGTTCTTTAGCCAACCCCATAGAGCATTGGCTACCATCCATGAGTCTGTGTAGAGATAAAGCTTTGGCCATCTCTCACGTTCAGCTACGTCGAGAGCTAGCTGGACAGCTTTTACCTCTGCAAACTGACTGGATTCTCCTTCTCCATCCTTTGCCTCTGCGACTCGGCGTATTAGACTCCACACGGCAGACTTCCACCTTCGCTTGTTCCCGATGAGACGACAGGAACCGTCTGTGAACAAAGCATACTTCTTCTCATCATCAGAAATGTCATTGTAAGGAGGAGCTTCCTCAGCACGAGTTACTCTCTCCTCTGGAGGTTTTGTACAGTTGGCATCTTCAGGCCAACTTGAGATCACCTCCACCAGAGCAGGTCTTTCAAGATTTCCCATTCGAGCTCTCTGTGTTATCAGAGCCATCCACTTGGACCAGGTGGAATCTGTGGCATGATGTGGTGTGGAACCTTTGCCTTTGAACATCCAATTCAAAACTGGCAATCTGGGAGCTAAGAGAAGTTGTGATTCAGTTCCAATCACTTCAGAAGCTGCTTTCACTCCTTCATAGGCAGCTAGAATCTCTTTCTCTGTTGGAGTGTAATTAGCCTCTGAACCTCTGTAACCTCGACTCCAGAAACCAAGAGGTTGTCCACGTGTCTCACCTGGAGCTTTTTGCCACAAGCACCAGGTTGGACCATTGTCACCTGCAGCCGTGTACAAAATGTTCTTGATGTCTGGACCATCTCGGACAGGTCCCAGACCCACTGCTTGTACCACTTCTTGCTTTATCTGGTCAAAGGCTGCTTGTTGTTCAGGTCCCCAGTGGAAACTGTTCCTCTTTCGAGTCACATCATACAGAGGTTTCACAATCTGACTGTATCCAGGAATGTGTAGTCTCCAAAATCCCACTATCCCCAAGAAACGTAGAGTTTCTTGCTTGTTTGTGGGATTTGCCATGGTAGAGACTCTGTTTACCACATCCACTGGAATGTGTCGGCGTCCATCCTGCCACCGCACTCCCAGAAACTGGATCTCTGTGGTAGGACCTTTCACCTTGTCTCTCTTGATGGCAAAACCTGCATTCAGAAGAATGTCCATGATTTTGTTACCTTTCTCGAAGACTTCCTCAGCAGTTTTACCCCAGACGATGATACCATCGATGAACTGGATGTGTTCTGGAGCACCACCTTCCTCCAGAGCATCATGGATTACTGCATGACAGATGCTGGAGCTGTGGATCCAGCCCACTGGCAGTCTGTTGAAAGTGTACTGGATTCCTCTCCAGGTGAAAGCAAACTGAGGCCTGCATTCCTCTGCTATGGGAATAGAGAAGAAGGCATTAGCAATGTCTATGGTAGCATACCCTTTGGCCTCTTTGGATTCCAGCTCATACTGGAGTTCCATCATGTCTGGTACTGCTGCACTCATAGGCGGAGTTACTTCATTCAGGGCTCGGTAGTCCACTGTCAGACACCAGTCTCCATTCGGCTTTCGCACAGGCCACACTGGACTGTTGAAAGGTGAATGAGTTTTGCTGATGACTTTCTGACTCTCCAACTGACGAATCAGATTCTGAATGGGCAACAAAGAGTCACGGTTGGTTCTGTATTGTCTGTGATGCACAGTCCGAGAAGCAACCGGCAATTTAATGTCCTGAATCTTGTGTTGTCCCACAACTGCAGATTCATCAGAAAGCTCAGGTCTAGCAGACAGCTTCAGCTTTTGTCCATCAATTTCTACAGAAGCTACTCCAAAAGCCCATTTGTAACGTTTAGGGTCCTTGAAACGCCCTTCTCTCAGAAAATCAATTCCCAAAATACAAGGTGCATCCGGTCCGGTCACAACTGTATGCTTCTTCCACTGCTTACCAGTTAGACTTATATTAACCTCCACTTTACTTAACTCTTGAGATCCACCAGTGACTCCCAGAATAGTTATGGACTCTGATCCCTGATAATTTGATGGCAATATGGTGCACTGAGCTGCTGTGTCAACCAAGGCCCTGTACTTCCGAAAGTGTGAAGTGCCAGGCCACTGGATGTACACATCCCAATAGATTCTGTTATCTCCATTATCCCTCTCCTCCCCCTGGTGGGAGGCCGGGCACCCCTAGTTATGGGGAACATGTCCACAGGTGCAATGAGCACACTGTGCAGTGTTAGAACTGGAGCCACTGTTGGAGCTGTCATAGTTGTCCTGGGGAACTGTGGAAGTAACAGCTACCCTTCTGGTATTGCTACCCTGGGTTCTGCCACTTTGCAGTTCCCTCAGTCTCCTGAAAAGATTAGAAGTTGGTTGACCATCCCACCTGTTCATGTTCTCACCAAACTGATCACGCAGAGTTATCCAAATGGTCCTACGTGATTGCCTTGGTGGTCTGCTTTGGTTTGGCCTGTTTTGGAATGACCTCCTTGGAGGACGTCTATTCCTCACAGCTGAAACCTGCACCCACCTGGAGGAAGAATTGGAATTATCTCTTTGTGCCAATTGGTATATGGAATCTTTGATTTCATCCTTCAGCTCTCTCATGCAATCCTTTATCTCACTAGACAGAGCTTTAATGGCTGAAACCAAAGAAACACATGTCATGCTATCATCCAGTTGTCTTAGTTGATCAGTGAATTGGCCAACCGTAGGAGGAGCTCCACCATAATTTCTTGCCACAATTCTACTTGCCAAAATGTTTGCATAATTGGAAGGAGCAAGTTTGATGAGCTTTTTAGCACGACCATTTCCCACAGGAATATCGTCAGGATTCAGAGTATCATGGTCACCATAGAGTATCTCTCTAATGGCAAACTCTCTCAGACACTTAATTCCCTCATCTATGGTAGTCCAGGGCTTAGGATTCCATGGAAGATCATCTCGGGAAGGGTATCTCAGGGAAACCGCCATTAAAAGGCGTATCCACAGATTAACCTTACTGAGAATCCTGGCTAGATGTCTATCTATTCCATTATCCTTTGAGAGAGTTCCTAGATGAGCTGCTGACTTGTCTCCAACTATTAGAGCTGGAGCACCTGTATCATAACACCTAGCAAGCCAAGATAGGATGGGTTCCTTATCTGCTCTGAGGTAATCTTTGCGGACATTGCGAATCTCCTCCCTCGGTGACGAGCAGCTCTGCAGGTCATCCTCTTCTTCATCTATCACATCTTCCTGAACGTTTTGTCCCCATAATCCTGCTGTCACTCTCCTAAGGATCTCTTTAAGCTGAGAAGCACCACTGCCAGCTGCTGTCTTAGCTGCATCTCCATCCTGTGATGATCTCAATAACTCAGCTATATCTCTAAGACGAACCTTCTGTTCATCTCCAGCAGGCCCTTTCCTGGCAGAGGTTCCCTCAACAGGATCAGCCTGTTTAGTAGAGGTTCCCTCACCGGGATCAGTCTCCTGCTCTTCTCCTCCATTAGCTCCACTAGCTCCTGGATCAGCTTTGGCTTTTCCACCTCTGGTCTTTAAGACTGCTACTTGTTTAACTGGAGCTGTGTTTGAATTTACAGCCATCCTGATAGAAGCTGACAGGTCCTGATCTAAACCAGCCGCCATGGGGGCCCCTTCCGGTCCTGTCATGGCGGATGGAAATGACCTTGCCTCACTACCGGTCGCCATCTTGGGAATGGGAGCCACCCCTGCAAATAATGTTTTTTTTCTCTAATTTCTTTAATTCATTTTTTATTTTTTTATTTCATTTTTTATTTTTTTCTCTTTTCTGTTATTTTATTTTATTTTTTGTAATCTATTTTTTCATCTTTTTAAATTTTATTTTTTATAAGTTTTTTAAAATGCTAATTTTGGTTGTTTTATTTTTATTTTATTCTGAATTTATTAATTTTAAAAATTATTTTTATATTTTTATTTTTTTTGTGAAATTTTAATTTTTTTAAAAATTATTTTTATAGGGGTTTGATTTGGTTTTGTTAATTTTAATCTAACTTTTTTCATTTTTCGTTATTTTTGTATTTTATTTTTCTTTAGTTTATATTGTTGTTTTCAATTTAGGTTTTTGTCATTTTTTAATTTGTTTTATTGTTTTAATTTTTTTATTGTTTGTAATTTTAAGATTTTTTATTCTAATTTTTTTTAATCTTATCTTTTTTACTTTAATTATTTTTTAATTTTTGCATGTTTGTTTTATTTCAACTATTTTCTATTTTAATTTTGATTTTTGCTTTTTTATTTTTTAACCTTCTTTGTTATTAATTCTTTTTAATGATTATTTTTCATTTTAATTTTCTTGAATTTTTTTTGTTTGCTTTAATCTAGTAGTCTTGATAATCTTTTTTTAAATTTTTTGTTAGTAATCCTTATGGTTTTTCAGTTTGTTAATTTTTGTGCTTATTGTCTTTTTTTATTGCTGCTTTTTTTTAACTATTATTTTGTTAAATTGTTTTTATTTAAAATTTGTGTTTGTTTTTAATTTTTTCTCTATTATTATTTTTTGTTATTTTGTACTCTACTTTTTGTATCTAAATTTTTTTGTTATTTTGGGGGTTTTGTACTTGTTATATCGAAGTTGTAATTTTTTTTGGTTTTGTTTTGTTACATATATTTGTAGTTTTAAAAATTTTTTTACTTGTTTCTTTTTTACTATTTTTTTATAATTTTTATTTTTTCTAGCCAATGTCTAGGAAGGAAATAGAAAGATGTTACATTAGCTAAGGAATACTTTTAAAAACTAATACCTATTTACTACAAACATTAACTATATTACATGGAGCTCCTTTGAAAGGCACACAATTAAGAACGTTTGAACCAAAAGAATGTACAATGTGAACTCATTACTAAGTACATATGTACACCTTACTGCAATTGCTATCTACTAAGTACCTGTAAATACCAAATACTTACCATTCATTATGCTAACTAGGAAGACTTAGCAAAACTCTAACAAATCTCTGAGAGACATTACAATCAGAAATGATGAAATTAGCACTGTTGCTTTAAATCAGAACAGAGCTTTGGTAGACTGGAGTCTTACCAGAGGAAGAGGGGGCAGTGTGAGGCTGACTAGCAAGGTATGCCCTAATTGCAATTGTTTCTGCAGTAGGGTCTTAATGACTTGCAGCCTATCTTGTCTCAGCTACCATTGCTCCACCCATAGTGGATTATCTGTTTTCCATTTTAATTTGAGGGTTGGTTGCTGAACTGTAGCTGCTACAGAAAAAGATCAGTAAAGAGTTTTGCTCCTAGCTAACTTAAGGCATCTCAGCCCAATAGAGCAACTGGAAGGGTTAACAGGCACGGTCTTACAGTGATTGATTAGCCCTCTTTAAAAGCTAATTACACTGGTTCTTCGCTGACCCAGGTTGTTCAGATACCTTTTAAAGCCATGACTCCAGAATTTGCCATCAGCAATGGCTAGTGACCATTCCACTGGCAAGGTATAATACTGACATGCTCTCCAGTATCCACAATCATTGAAAGTTGTATAGTTTGTCCATAAGGGTGTCTGATAGTTACAATCTTTTCTGGTTTTCCCTTTTGGATTTCTAGGGCCAATAAGATATTAGGCATACTGGTGGAACCAAAGCCTCCTTGTCCTCAAATCTTGTTAGAAGCCTTAGGCACTCAGGACTCAAATGGTATTAGCTGAGCTACTTTGGTCTCAACAAGAGACCTTAGCCTGGAGAAGAGGAGACTCAGGGGTGACCTTATTACTCTCTACAACTACCTGAAGGGAGGTTGTAGACAGACGGATGTTGGTCTCTTCTCCCAGGCGGCCAGTACCAGAACAAGAGGACACAGTCTCAGGCTGCGCCAGGGGACGTTCAGGCTAGATGTTAGGAAAAAGTTCTATGCAGAAAGAGTGATTGCCCATTGGAATGGGCTGCCTGGGGAGGTGGTGGAGTCTCCATCATTAGAGGTTTTCAGGAGAAGACTTGATGGGGTGCTTGGTGCCGTGGGTTAGATGTTTGGATGGTGTTGGATTGGTTGATGGGTTGGACACGATGATCTTGAAGGTCTCTTCCAACCTGGTTTATTCTATGTATTCTATGTATTCTAAGAGTGCTAACAGGAGAGGTAATGGTATAGAGCATAACTTTTATAACCCAGTCATGTTCATAATCTATTAAACTGAGAGCTATAAAGATGCCCTGTCTAGAGGTAGGCCATCTGCCCATTAACAGAGCAAAGGGTAGAAGCCCGTGCTGATCAGACTCAACAACAACATTTGTGGACTCAAGAGTGACGTCCACTGCAGTTGTGTATCCTGACTTTAACCCATAGGTAGCTATGGCTTGTTTAGCTTCTTTTAACATTTTCTAATCTAGAGATTGCCATATTCTTTGTTAACCTTCTAATACCACAGGAGATGCATGTACAGGAAAATCTACAGATTCTCCATCTATTACTGCATTTCTCACAATACCTTTCCACAAGCTCAGCGTAGAAGTTCCCCATCCCTCCCACCTCCCAATCTCACACTATAGTCCCTTCAGAACTTGATTGTAGCCTCCATCGCAGTGATATCGTCTGCTGAGAATGCCTGGGATCTGAGAGGCAGGGAGGGTAGCACAGCTGGAGCTGCTGGGGGGGAGCACCGCTGGGGCCACTGGGGCCACCACCATGGAGATAGCCACCAGGGCCACTGGGGCTGTTGCTGTGGCTGCTGCCATGGGGGCAGCTGCCGGGGCCGCTGGGGCCACCGCTACAGTCGGTGCTGCTGGTGTCGGTGGTGCATTGATCGGTGCTGTCTCGGTTGGGGCAGTTGGGGCTGCCGGGGCTCACGAGGGCCACCGGGGCACATGGGGGCCGGCGGGGCTCGTGGGGACTGCCGGGGCTCACAGGAAGGGTGCGGTCATAAAAATGCCGTAACCATGAGCCTCCAAGCACTCAATTTTTCCTAAGAGGAGCTGTAGAACAAAGTTGGTGCTGTCTGGTTTCTCAACATCGGTGTTTTCGTCTTCTGAATCCCAGCTGTCTCTGTCGGTATTAGAGGAAGCTCAGAGTATAGCTCACAGTATCACCAAGGTTGGAAGAGACCTCAAAGAGTCCAACCTGTCACCACAGACCTCATGACTAGACCATGGCACCAAGTGCCACATCCAATCTCCTCTTGAACATCTCCAGGGATGGGGACTCCACCACCTCCTTGGGCAGCAGATTCCAATGCCAAACAACTCTCTCTGTGAAGAACTTTCTCCTCACCTCGAGCCTAAACTTCCCCTGGCACAGCTTGAGACTGTGTCCTCTTGTTCTGGTGCTGGTTGCCTAAAAGAAGAGACCAACCCCTTCCTGGCTACAACCACCCTTCAGTTGTAGAGAGCAATGAGGTCACCCCTGAGCCTCCTCTTCTCCAGGCTAAACAATCCCAGCTCCCTCAGCCTCTCCTCATAGGGCTTGTGCTCAAGGCCTCTCCCCAGCCTTGTTGCCCTTCTCTGGACATGTTCAAGTGTCTTGATGTCCTTCTTAAATTGAGGGGCTCAGAACTGGACACAGGACTCAAGGTGTGGCCTAATCAGTGCAGAGTGCAGGGGCACAATGACTTCCCTGCTCTGCTGCATGCATTAACTCAAACCTGGAATTTAAATGCCTGTCAAAATTCAATTGTAGCACACCAGTAAGGTGTTTTGAGAACCAGGACACGTGGGGTGATAATTTGCTCTCTGCCCCATTAAAGCCTCAAGAATTAGATATTTTGGGGACTTTACAAGCAGAAAGCTGTGTGTACCTGCAGCAGAGATCTGGAGCTGATACAGTACTATGATCTTTAATCACACTCCCTTTGCCTTAAAGCCATGCAGGCTTAGCCTAACAGCTGAGTGAGATGATCATGGAGGTTTGTAGAACAAAGCTGAACACACAGCAGCCAGGATAATCTTGCTTCAAATTGCTACAGCAAAGCACCAGCTCAGCTAAGGGAACTGGCACCTTGGGTTGCAAGACAACACAAGGGAACATCAAAAGTGTTGCTTGAATTAGCCACTGGTGTGGAGAGTGTCAGCCCTGCCAGGCTGCAAAATTGAGCTGCTGTTGGTTCTTTGTTATCAGCTCCCGGTCAGGGCTGGACAGAATGTGATGGTCTGTGTTGTGCACACTGAAGTGATCATTCTAAACATAGACATAAGAGTATTACAAACTGGGCTGTGAATATTGCTGATTGGATTAACCCTGGTGTTGGCAGTGCCCTGTTCATTCACATGTCTGCAAAGGGCCCTGCAGAAGATAATGAGCCCTGGGCAAAAAGGAGGAATTGTGGATAAAGCAGGTGGCCATGGGCAGCTTTAACCTTGAACTAAGCAGAGCTCTGCCCTTGAATCAGGAATGTAAACAACTCCAGGAATGAAGATCTGTGAACAACAAAGGAAGAAACAGAGAGAATTCCTCAGGATACCAAAAGGGGGAGAAAGGAGCCTGGACACCAAGCCTAAACCAATCACTTAAGTACAAAGGGCACAGGGACACAGAAAGAAAAAGATATAAACCATGATGTGTATGAATCAAGTGGCCTCTGCTGCTGGCTGGTGCTTGAGCACATCTTGGTGTCATCCTTTTTCTCAGCCACTAACACTGAACAGCATTAGCTGTTGAGTTTTTCCAGTTCTCTGGATCACTTCTTCCTGTTATTTGTTTGGAGAACCTTGAGTTTTCCCTTCCATCACCTAGCCAGGAGAAGTTCTCCTCACCTTTCACTGCCTGTTTTGGAATCTCTTGCTTTTGTCACAAGTCATTGGTTTGGTCACCAGCTCTGTTCAGACTTTTCCCTTCACCTTCTGTGGCAGTTCAGGCTGGGTGCCTTCTATTACTGCCACATAGGCTACACCTCCTGTGTCCAGAGGGCTCAACCCAATAAGGAGGACAGAGGAAACAGCCTATTTCATACCCATAATATCCTGCACCCCATAAATCCATCTCAAAGTCCTTCTCTTCCTCTTTCTTCCCTCCGCCCGCTCCGGTGGCCCCGGCAGGAACAGCCCGTGCCAGCGGTCCCTTCTCCCCAGCGGTTTCAGCCGCGCTACACCCCACCCCCCGCCTCCTACATTCCAGGCATTCTCAACAAAGTTTCGCACTTCGACGGCGGTTCTAATCGACTCCCGATGGGACCATCGGGGGGGGGAGGGGGGAGGGACGGGAACTGTCCCATTGCATTGGTGGAAAGGTATTATGGGAAATGTAGTCACAGTCTGTATATGTGTTTCCCATGGTCAACAACGAATCTAACAATCTCTGGACTGACAAATGCTAATGGAAGCTAGACAAGCCATAGCTCCCTATGGGTTACAGTCAGGATACACAACTGCTGTAATCAATCAGTTGTTTTCAACACATTTGTTAACCCCTTTTGTCACTTCTGTTAGCGAATGGTGTTTATTACATGCTCTGAGACCGATCGATCATAGAGGAGATGGGTGCCTTGCAACCTGGCCCCACAACTCCCAGTCCCCTCGAATTGGGACCTGATTATTATTCATCTGAAGGATTGTTCTCTTTACAATCCACTTACATCCGGAGGTCTCGACAGAGCCTACGCCTACTGAGTCATCGATTAAGGCAGATTCCACCCACCGGTATCAATGCATGGCCCCAGGCATGCCAGAATTCTCTGGTTTGGCCTTTGCTCTCATTCAGATAGCCTTATTTTGACTTTCTCACCTGTAAGTCTATGGATGATCTCCTGATTTCGAAAAAGCTACATCCTAAGACAGTGCCCTCTGATTTCCAACTCATGTCAGCACGCAAGTGGGTCACAAACACCACTATGCCTTGCAACTTCTCAATTAAGTGGCAATTCACTTGCAAATGCCTGGGAAGCCACGCCCCGGCAGCCAACAGACCTTTTACAAGGTGTCACTGCTACCTACCTCGATGGGGCAAGCCCTTTTGTTAGACCATATCAGCATCTGCAGCTTCCTGATAAGGCTTTGTAATAAAGTCAGGACTTAGCGATCAAAAAAGAGTGGTCAAGAATTCAGGACAATAACTCTGACCCTTGTGCTTTTCACTGCTCAGCAGGGTCTAACGGCCATTTGGTTCCTTTGTTGATACCTTACATAAGTCACTCAGATCTGGCTCATGATACGAAGGCAAAAATGCTGGATATTTTGGCATTTGCCATTGCCAATGAAAACAACAGGTTTTCAGCATTGTATCAACAGGTGCCACTGTCTCGTGATTGCTGGATAACAACGAAGGACGCAGCAACGAAGGAGACACTGACAAACAGCAATGTATCTCACCACGGCCATAGAAGCAGCCCTGAAACCACCAGCACGACCACTGCAGAAGGGAAACAACCTGAGTGGAAATCAATGTGTTTCTGGAAACTTAGGTACTTTAAATCAAAATTGCCTGACTGCTGGACAGTCTCGAAAGTGTCCACTGTCACAGATCTAATCATTTTACTCTAGATTGTCATAGATAGGGAGATTGCTCCCGCAGCGCGAAGATACCCCGCGACAACCCCAAACCAGGATGCTTGGACCGCACCTGCCCCTCGCAGCCATCCTCTGACAGCGTCTAGCGGAACTACCAACAGCCGCATACCACTTTTGATTCCACAAAGCGTTGTCAAGTTCAATTGATACGGTCCTTTGGGTCACAGACCCTGTGCTCTGTTACCTGGCAGGTTGTCTACCTCTAGGCAGGGCATCCTTACAATTCCTGGTTCAATACATTCTGATTATGACTGGGCTATGAAAATTATGCTCTATACCATTACCTCTCCTGGTAGCACTCTTGTTGGGACAGAAATTGTTCAGCTAATATCATTTGAGTCCCGAGTGCCTAAAACTTCTAACAGGATTCCTAGAGCAAAGAAGGCTCGGGTTCCACCGATATGCCTGATGTCTCATTGGCCCTAAAAATCCAGAAGGGAAAACTGGAACAGATTGTATCTGTCAGACACCCTTGTGGACAAATTATACAAATTTCAATGATTGTGGATACTGGAAACAATATTATCATTATGTCCCGTCATAAATGGAATGGTCACTAGCCATTGTTCATGGCAAATGCTGAAGTTATGGGATTAAAAGGTATCCACACGACCTGGGTTAGCAAAGATCTAGAGCAATTAGCTTTAACAACTGCAAATCAGTCACTGTAAGACCATCTGTGTTAACCCTTCCAGTTGCTCTAATGGGCTGACATGCCTTAAGTCAGCCTGTGACTTTAATCAGAGTACAAATTTATTTTTCTTCCTTTTCTGGAGCAGCTACTGGTCAGCAAATTAAAATGGAAAACAGATAATTCAGTTTGGGTGGGACAATGTTTGCTCAGACAAAATAGGCTGCAAGTCATTAAGACCCTAATACAGAAAAACAATAGTAACTAGGGTACACCTTGCTAGCCACCCCCACCCCTACCTCCACCCCCGGACAAAGGACAATTTTCTGGTACGACTCTTGTCGACAACAGTTCTGCTCTGATTTAAAGTTCCAGTACTAATTTCTTCATTTCTTCATTTCTGATTGCAATGTCCTCAAGAGATTTGTTATTTAGAGTTCTGCTAAGTTTTCCTGGTAAGCATAATGAATAGTACGCATTTGGTACTTATAGGTAGTTAATACATAGTAATTGTACTAAGGTGTAAGGACTTAGTGATGAGTTCACCTTGTAAGATTTTCTTTTGGTTCAAACCTTCTTAGTTGTGTGCCTAGGCATTTCAAAGGAGCTCCATGTAATATTGTAATAATGTTAAGGTTTGTAGTGAATAGGTATTCATTTTCTAAGGTATTCTTTAGCTAATGTAACGTCTTTAGATTTCCTTCTTAGACTACAAAAAATACCAAAAAAAAAAATGGTGAACAAAAAAGGTAACAAGTGCAAAGAACAAGAAATTTTTAAATGGTAAACAAAAACAAGGTAACAAGTGCAAAGAACAAAAAATTTAAACACACCAAAATATAACAAAAGTACAAAACCTCTGGATACAAAAAATAGAGTACTAAATACCAAAATAGAGTACTAAATAACAGAATAGAGTACTAAATAACAGAATAGAGTACTGAATAACAGAATCATAAACAAGAAGAGCAACAATAAAAATAAAAATATTAAAAACAAAATATGACAGGCTAAAAAATCATAAGGATTGCTGACAAAAGAGCTGTGGACAAATACATAAGAATTGTTAGTAATAAATAAAAAATAGGGATTATCAAGACTACTAGATTAAAACAAAAACTCTATAAAAAGAAGGCATAAAGAAAGTTAAAATGCACAATAATAAAAAGAATTAATAGAAAAGCAGAAGGTTACAAAATATAATAAAAAGCAAAAATACAAAATTAAAATAGAGAATAGATTAAATGAACTAAACATGCGAAATAAAAAATAATTACAATAAAGAATATAAGATCAAGCAAAATAAAAGATTAAATACTAGATAAAAAATACATTAAAAAAATAAAAATAAAAAAGTGATTAGAATAACAAATTAAAATACAGATTAAAAATTACAACAAAATACAAATAATAATTAGGAAAGTAAACAAGAAATAAATTTTACAAACAAATGACAGGTGGTGAGTTAAAAATAATAATCAATGATGAGTAGTAAGTTACAAATAATAATAAAAATTTAAAGAATAATAACAACAACAAAAAAATTAGAATAAAATATGAAATAACAAAAATTAATTAGAAAAACTGTATAAAAGATTAGAGTTAGTAAGGAAAAAATAGAATTAAAAAAAATATGTCAAAATTAGGTTACATTTAACAACACAAATTAACAACAACAAAAAAAAATTAAACAGTATAGATGAAAAATGAAATACCATTAAAAAATAAAAATACATTAAAATAGTATAAAAAATAATAAAACAAGCAAAATACAAAATGAAAAAAATAAAAATTACAAAATTACAAATAAAAAATACAAAATTAATTAAAAAAATATTACAAAATTAGCTGTAAAAATAATAATACCAAAAAAACCCACCACCAAAATTAATTAAAGATTAAACAAAGGAATTAGATTAAAAATAAAAATATTAAAGACATAAATATTTAATAAATTCAGTATAGAAAATTAATTAAAAATTTGACAATAGCTCACACTAAAAACAAATAATGAATTACACAATTTGTGGAATCATAGACTCATAGAATGAGTCAGGGTTGGAAAGGACCACAAAGATCATTTAGTTCCAACCCCCCTGCCATGGGCAGGGACTCCTCACACTGGGTCAGGCAGGCTAGAGCCTCATCCAGCCTGGTCTCTAATACCTCCAGGCATGGGGCCTCGGCCACCTCCGTAGACAACCCATTCCAGGGCTTCACCACACTCAGGGTGAAGAATTTCTTCCTCACATCCAGCCTGACTCTTCCCATCCCCAGCCTTATTCCATTCTCCGTAGTCCTGTCATTTCCTGACATGCTAGGATGTCCCTCCCCAGCTTTCTTGTAGGCTCTCTTCAGATACTGGATGGCCACAATTAGGTCACCTCGAGCCTTCTTTCCTGCTACCTGCAATCATCGCAATAAACAACAGCAGAAGAATCAAGACCATGAGGACTGTGGTGAAGGCACATTGTGCTGAGACATTGAATCTTGCCCCAGCATGTGGGCAAGCTCCCCCTCCCTCAGGAGGAAGACAAAAGCCAGGCTAGCACAATGCTGGTGCATGCTGTGCTCGTGCATTCTCCAAATATGGAAAAATTCTAGCTTCATGCTTTCTCATAGGCTGAAGCCAGTTGTTTATGAGAATGCCCATTGGTCAAACCCAGCCTCGAGGTATTCTATAAATATTACCCCAGTGAGTAAACAAGTGCTTTTCCTGCCTTCCTGCCTTCCTCCTCCATTTCTGTCTCTGTGCTAGCTCGAGAGTTAAGTCCGAGCCACTGCCTCTGCAACTGAGTTTATTGTTTAGCTTCTGTTACATACATGCACGCATATCAAGGCATCTGCATGTGAGAAGCGACTGGAGGAATTATTTCCATAGAGGAAGGATACCATGCTGAGCTGAGAAGCCAGCGTTGCCACAACCAGTCCCACTGACCAGGAGAGGAACCCCCCCCGTTGCTACTGCATGGACTGGATCAACCCCCGAGGGTAAGATCTGCCTAATTATCGGGGAGAAGGGACTTGACCGTGCCAGGTCCCCGCGCAATTGCTTAACCCCACTATAGTGGAGAGAAGAGCGCCACGTGCCGCTCCGAGCCCTGTTAACTCCAGGGATTACTCAGCAGCATTCGTGCTTGCACTGCACTGAACTCCCCCCCAGACCGCTCCGGGTATCCTGCTGTTGCTTTGAGCCCAGCAGACGAGAAGCTGCTGCCTGAGAGAACTTGCCGAGCCGGGTCCGCCCCGCCGATATTCCTCGTTCCCGGGGCCGCCCCTGCAGACCCGCGTACCGCCACGTCCCCCAGGCAAGTCTGCCGGCGATCGCCGTCCCGCCGTGTGGTGCGGATCAACTCTGAGGACCAGCTCGTCTCCGGACCAGCCCTACCAGCCCGTCCTCTCGTGCAAACCAGCTCTGCGAGACCCCAGTCTCGAACCGGCGGCACACAGGACAGAGCTCCGTCTGAGCTCGACCTGAAGCTGCGCACGTCCCGTCGAGTCACCATCTAGTGGCCAAGCGGCAGAACTGCACCCTTCTTGCATATAAATATAGAAATAGCTTGTAATTAGCTCAAATAAGTTCTAATCATAATACTAAGCCAGTTATGGGATATATTTCACGAACGTGCACTAGAACATGTATATAAGTTGGTGATTCGTCGGTTATTGACAATTTTATAATAATAAAAAATTAATTTTCATAAATCATAAGTCATAAGTAATAAAGTGATAACCTCCCTCTTCACCACAAGGACACAGCATTGCCCATGAAGTTCAACATCGATCATCTGGGATCACAAACATCACTCAGAAGAATGTACCATGGCACTGTGTGAACTAGGACTGAATATTATGGTTGTTTGATAATTTTGTCGTCTCTCTTGTTAACTAAGTGTGCCTCTGAATGCAGACATCCTAGGGGATAAAGTTTCATCTTTACATTTCGCAAAACAAAAAATGAAAAACGAAACAAAAAAAGAAAAAACAAAAAAAAAAGGGGGGGAAAGAGTGAATACGCCCAGAGCAGAAAAAATTAGCTCATGGCAACCCTAGAGATGCTGTAACCCTAGAAACATCAACCCTAGAAGTGCTGTAACCCTCTCACCACAAGACATATTGCACAACTGTCATGAAAATGACAATCAGCAAACCTGCCTAGCACTGATCTCAACGACTGTCACGATGATCCAAGATGTCAACAGAAAGCATCTAACTTATAACTGTGTCGTGACTGCTTAACTGTTGTGTGAATGTTAAGAGATGAGCATTACTAGGATGAGCAAAACCACGTTATTTTGTGTAATTTTATATTGGGCAATGCAATGAAGCTCTTTTTGCTCTTGCTGTTTGCCTGCAAGTTTTCTGTCTGTGAAGGTAGAGCCTGGCCAGATCTACCTTTACAGATTAAAGAAATCTTGCTGCCATTAAACAATTGATGATTTTTGACCATCCTAGAGAAAATAAAGATGCAACATAACCCTAAGGCAGATTGTAAAAGACAGTGCTAAGGATTACATTTGTGCCTCAATCTCTGTGTGCAATGTGTTCAGGCATAATCAAGTCTTCTCTGTCAATAAGAGGAGTGAAATGTAAAGATCGGAACTATTAAGACCTAAGTTCTTCTTTACAAGGTTTGTTATCTTTGACCATGGATTATGCCAGCTCTGTCAGAACATTGTAACTAGTTCACCTTAAGCTTTGTGCCTTGTACAGGTTACATCACTCTGTTAGACATGCTGCACTACAGGACTTTTGCTTTTGCTATACAGCTTAGCTTTACCTTGCTTGCTTCTGTATTTGCAAAGAGTATCTTGTATGGGATGGGAACAACTCCCATGACCAGATTGCTCACAAAAAAAAAAAAGGGGGATTTGTGGCAATGCCAGCGACGAGCAGTGTGAGCAATCTGGCAGTGCAGGCCTAGAGCCTGACATGGTGGTAGGCCATGCTCAGCATAAGTGCAGAAGTAGCTAGCAGTGTAGCAAAACAGTGCTGTGCCTGCAGCATGTAACTAAAGCAGGGCACTGGTAGCTATAAACACAGAGAGTTATCTGGGAAAAACAGGACACACACCTGCATCAACAGCCTCACGTGTCATTAGTAGTGTGACCAACAATCTATAAGAGTAGGATGTGTGGTCACTCGTGGGGAACCAATGAAGCTATGCCAACGATGCTCTCCCAGTCTATATAAGCTGTAGAGGTTCCCTTAATAAACAAACAATTCTAGATCACATTGGTCATCCATATTGACTCCATTCTCCATTGCCAACAGCCAACTATTAAATATTAATAACAGCCATAACAGGACTCCTTCCCAGTACAGATTGTGCCCACTCCCAGGAAAGGCTACACCACCTGAAGTCTTCCAACCACTCATCTGTGTCTCTTTCCCATACAACCTATATCTCCTTTCCCACTCCCTGACAGACTGGGTCCCACCCCAGTAGAAACTCTCTGCCTGTTCTTTGGAGATGGAGGTTCTGGTGTGTCCCATCCCCAGTGAGAAAGGCACCAGAGCATCTGGGAGGAACTATTCCAAATACCCTGGGATGGAGCAGACCCTGCACACAGGGAAGAAGGCCAACTGCAGCAGGGCTGTGGCAGGAGGAGTGTGGCTACCCAGACTCAGGAGTTGTCCTCCCCAGGACTCAGCACTGCTGTGGCCACATCTGGATGCTTGGTGTCTAGGTGTGGGGTGCTGCAGTCTGAGAGAGAAGGGAGGAACTTCAGAGACTGCAGAGGAGATCTGCCAGGATGGGGGTTGACATCTCTGTGGAGAGACTGAGGGACCTGGGCTTCTTCAGCCTGCTGAATGGAGGCTCAGGGCACTGCCACAGTAGTGTGCACATGGCTGAAGGGTGGTTTCAGAGAGGATGGAGCTCTTCTGGGGAGTGGGAAGAGACCACAACCTCCACAAAGTGCAGCTTGAAAGGTTCAAAGTGGAGATGAGGCCAAAGAAATGTCCCTCAAAGGGCAGAGCTGCTATGCATGAGGCCATGCAGAGGTGTCAGGAAATGGCAGGGAGAGCTGAGACAGCTCAGGGAAGGGATGGAAATGGCAGGGGAAGAGCTGGGTGGGAAAGCAAGATTTGTACCAGCAGCCTGAGGGGAAAGAGCTGCAGGCATGGGACAGTGTAGGAGAGGCTGCAGTAGGGATGGGCAAGGGCTCTGGCAAGGCTGAGAGGCCCAACAGGACCAAGGTCTTTGTGCCCTTGGCTCTGGCACTTGCGTCTGCCACCAAGGCCTGTGAGGAGGAACTTGGCTTTGAGGCTTTGAGGTTCTTGTATTCCAAGGGCAGTGGTCAGGGCTTGGCCTTTCTTCTTCCTAGACCAAAGGCAAGTTTTTCTGCCCTGTACTTTGACTTTGTCTCCCTGCAATCCTGGCCTCTAACAAGCTGCTCTAACGAGTCCCTGGGGAGCCTTTGTCAGTAACAAGCCTCAGTGAGGCCAATCAGTGCTTCAAGGTACTTTGGAGTTTGCTTCTGACTTGGACTCGTTGAGAGGCTTCTTGGCAGTACCTTGGCAGAGTCTCCTGGAAGTACCTAAGGATGATGTAATCAGCCCCAAATACTCCATGGGGCTCATTAAATACTGCTGAACCTCTAATTATTGCCAAGGTTTATGCAGCTAATTGAAGAGGTTTTTATTGCACAAAGCATCTCATAAAAATGATTTTTAAAGGTACATTTCATTCCTTTTCAGCAGGAGTTTTCCCTTTGCAAGCAAACCACAGCAAAACCTGACAAGATCCTACCCTGCTCACTGCTCATCCTCACTCCCCACTGTCCCCAGCAGAGCCCAGAGCCACAGGTGAGGGACAGGATCTGCCTTGCCAAGGGCTGGGGGTCAGGGCTTGGCCCTTTGGATCAATGAAACCCCTCCAGGTTTCCTCAGCAGCAGAGCCACCTTGAGCTGCTTGTCCTGACCTGTCAGCACTGCCTCACTTCTCTGCTCTCCCCATAGCCTGGAGATGCTTCAGTGCCTCCAGCGACGATTCCCTTGCATCCACTGTCTCCTTCTGCTCTAACCAGACCTTGGGGACCCTTTCCCAGTAGGCTTCACTGGGACCCATTAAGAGTAGAAGAAACTTCAGAGTTTGAATCTGACTTTGACATCTGCAGAGGTTTCATCAGCTTCCTCTGAATCTCTGAGGTTTACAGGACACCAAAAGCTACCAGAGGAGTTATTAAAAAGGCTTGGGCTGTTCCTCTGCGGCCCTATTGGGCCGGACTCCTTTGCTGGATGGAGCTGCAGGCAAGCAGGCAGTGCTGCAGGAGACAGCTCTGGCCAGGAGCAGCTCCTCTGCACAGCACAGCAGGGCTGAGGACACTGCCAGAGGATCTCAGGGAGATGAGGAAGGCAGAGAGAGCTTCAAGGTGTCCAGGACTGGGAGGGTGACTGAGAGCTCACTGGAGGAGAAGTCACTGCAGTCACTGACACAGTGAGGCTGTGGGTGCAGGACGCTGCAGCTGTAGCTCCTGGAGGCATCTCCATCTCGGCTGCTGATGCTCATCTGAAGGCTCCTGGAGTGTGCACACAGAAGGAGGACCAAAGCCCTTCAGTTCCATCCTGTGAGCAGCAGTGAGCAGAGCTGGGGAAGGAGAAGGCTTCACCCCCAGCCCCTCTGCCTTTCTCTCTTCCCTTCACTGTCTCTGCCGCACTGCAGGCCTGCTCCCTGTTTCTCCACCTCTCCATGGGTGTGGTGGTTTTAAGTAATGCCTTTAAAATTTAGGTACAGATTTTGAGCAGAAAAGTAGAAACAAAATAAATAGATCACTCTTGGGTGTGAAAAGGAAAAGAAAAGATTCTTCTAAACAAATTCATTGGATAAATATCTGGAATCAGAGGAGCTGTGGAGTCACCGTCCCTGGAGGTGTTCAAGGGGAGATTGGACGTGGCACTTGGTGCCATGGTCTAGTTGTGAGGTCTGTTGGGACAGGTTGGACTTGATGATCCTTGGGGTCTCTTCCAACCTTGGTTATACTGTGATACTGTGATAACAATTCTCTCTCTTCTCATCTCAGCTGTTTTGCTTCGCTCAGGAGAGATCACCTGCTTTGGCTGCCCTTGGCTAAGTCTAACCCACTGTTTTTTTCTCTCTCAACTCTTCCTTTATCTCTCGGAGCAGGGGTGTAAGGAGTAGGGACAGAGGAACAGCTTCCCTGGTCTCTGACCAGGGGGGTTTCATTAATTTGCTAATTGTAAATACCTGTCTAATATTGTCACTGCTGTATGTTTTGTACCTGTTCATTGCATTCCATTGTAGAGTGTAGCTCTTGCTTGTCAATAGAGCTTCATTTGTTTCTAACTGAGCTGCTCTGGCAAAGATAATGCTGGGGGGAAATTTCAACCCACCACATTGGGACTCTTGTTCCCTGGGATTGGGCTGTTGGTTCTGTTGGTTGTGTTGGTTCTGTTCTGACACCAGAGGAATCTTCATGGCAGTTCTGGGTCCCTTCTGCATTTGAAGCTGTGATGAACTCTGCCATGGCTTGGTAGTGATGGTACTGAGCTGATCCATTCCTCATGCATCTCAGGGACAGGGGTGACAATGAGGCTGAGAGAAGTGTGCCCTAACTTGTCACTGCCTTTCCCTCCTAGGACAGGTCTCCATGGCCAGAGGCAGCAGATGGCCAACAGCAGCTCCATCACCCACTTCCTCCTCCTGCCATTCCCAGGGACAAGGCAGCTGCAGCTCCTGCACTTCTGCCTCTTCCTGGCCATCTACCTGGCTGCCCTGCTGGGCAATGGCCTCATCATCAGCACCATAGCCTGGGACCACCACCTCCACACCCCCATGTACTTCTTCCTCCTCAACCTTGCTCTCACTGACATAGGCTGCATCTCCACCACAGTTCCCAAATCCATGTCCAATTCCCTGTGGAACACCAGGGACATCTCCTATGCAGGATGTGCTGCACAGGTCTTTCTTTTTCTCTTTTTCATTTCAGCAGAGTATTTTCTCCTGACCACCATGTCCTATGATCGCTACGTTGCCATCTGCAGACCCCTGCACTATGAGACCCTCCTGGGCAGCAGAGTTTGTGTCCATCTGGCAGCAGCTGTCTGGGCCTGTGGCTTTCTCTATGCTCTGCTGCACACAGCCAATACATTTTCCCTGCCCCTCTGCCAGGGCAATGCTGTGGACCAGTTCTTCTGTGAAGTCCCCCAGATCCTCAAGCTCTCCTGCTCCACATCCTACCTCAAGGAACTTTGGCTTCTTGTGGCCAGTGTCTGTTTGGGCTTTTTCTGTTTTGTGTTGATTGTGGTGTCCTATGTGCAGATCTTCAGGGCAGTGCTGAGGATCCCCTCTCAGCAGGGACGCCACAAAGCCTTTGCCACCTGCCTCCCTCACCTGGCTGTGGTCTCCCTCTTTGTCAGCACTGGCTTCTTTGCCTACCTGAAGCCCTCCTCCATCTCCTCCCCATCCCTGGACCTGGTGGTGTCAGTTCTGTACTCAGTGGTGCCTCCAGCAGTGAACCCTCTCATCTACAGCCTGAGGAACCAGGAGCTCAAGGCTGCCCTGAGCCAACTGATCCCTGGATGCTTTCAGAAGCAATAAACTCTTTGTCTTCTCCTGCAGAGCAGTTCTGATGTCCCTCAGTGCAGGCCCAGCCTGGCTGCTCGAGTTCTGGCTACTGGTGGGGCTGTTCCCCTTGTGAGAATGTTGTTCCCTCACAAATGTCTTTCTTCAGACCATTTCTGGTTCAGTGTTGTCCTGTCTGGTGTGACCCAGAGTCTGCAGCCATGAGGAGCTGTGCTCCCTGGGTGTTCAACACAATAAAGGACCCTGCAGGGAGTTGTTTTTCTGAGTTCTTTCCTTGAGTTCATCTGTGGAGCTGCAGGGCAGTGCCTGTGTGCAGAGGTGGAGGGGCAGAGTCCCAGCACAGCAGCAGTGCCAGGCAGCCCCAGAGCTTGGGCTGTCCTCAGCTGCTCTTTTTTCCCTTCCACCCTCTCCCGTTGAGCCTCTGTGCTCGGACAAGGCCTGAGTGCTCTGGCAGCTTGGGCACTGTGATGCTGGGTGGCAGTGCTGGGACTGCAGGTAGGGACAGAGCTGTGCTCCAGAGCAGCACTGCCATCAGAACAGGAGGTCTCCTCCTGCCTTCATCCCCCAACTCCCTCCCACTACAGACTGCACCTACTGAGAGTCCAAACTGGATACCCTGACCCACTTCCAGTATAGACTCAGTCCAAACATGGTTCCTTTATCCCCTCCCGGTACAGATACGGCCTCACCCGTGCACAAACTGGATCATGCTGTCCTCCAGCACTGCAGCCTGGGTCCCAGCACAGCAGAGAATCTATCTTCTCTCTGCTTTCCCAGTACTGGACGCATCCATCCCAATACAAACTGCACACCCTCATGACCTCACAGTACAGCCTGGACCCTGTTCCAGTACAAGCTGCATTCCCTGACCACATTCTAGGACATTCTGGGCTCCGCTGAGCACAAGTTGGGATCCTTTTAACCCTTACAAGTACACACCTGAATAGAATAGAATAGAATAGAATAGAATAGAATAGAATAGAATAGAATAGAATAGAATAGAATAGGTTGGAAGAGACCTTTAAGATCATTGAGCCCAACCTATCAACCAATCCAACACCACCTAAACAACTAACCCAGGGCACCAAGCACCCCATCAAGTCTCCTCCTGAACACCTCCAATGATGGTGACTCCACCACCTCCCCAGGCAGCCCATTCCAATGGGCAATCACTCTCTCTGTATAGAACTTCTGCCTCACATCCAACCTAAACCTCCCCTGGTGCAACCTGAGACTGTGTCCTCTTGTTCTGGTACTGCCTGCCTGGGAGAAGAGACCAACCTCTGCCTGTCTACAACCTCCCTTCAGGTAGTTGTAGAGAGTGATAAGGTCACCCCTGAGTCTCCTTTTCTCCAGGCTAAGCAACCTGGAGCCTCTCCTCACAAGGCTGTGCTCCAAACCCCTCACCAATTTTGTTGCCCTTCTCTGGACACACTCCAGCAAGTCAACCTCCTTCCTAAACTGAGGGGCCCAGAACTGGACACAGGACTCAAGGTGTGGCCTAACCAGTGCAGTGCACAGGGGCAGAATGACCTCCCTGCTCCTGCTGGCCACACTGTTCCTGATGCAGGCCAGGATGCCATTGGCCCTCTTGGCTGCCTGGGCACACTGCAGGCTCATGTTCAGCCTACCATCGACCAGCACCCCCAGGTCCCTCTCCACCTGGCTGCTCTCCAGCCACTCTGACCCCAGCCTGTAGCTCTGCATGGGGTTGTTGTGGCCAATGTGCAGAATCCGGCACTTGGATGTGTTAAATCTCATGCCTGGTCACATCTCAGTACAAACTGCATCTCCTGAACCCCTCCCAGCTCAGATGTGGTCTTATCCCAGGACAAACTGCATTACTTTGACATCTCCCATACAGTTTCCTGGGCCAGGACAAAGTGCATCCCTTGGACCCCTTCCCAGCTCCAGCTGTAACCAGCACAGCACAAAGTGGATATCCTGATCCCAGGGCAGCTGTGGCCTGATCCTGGTCCAAATGGGATCCCATTGCCATCTCCCAGCACAGTCTGAGTCTCATCCCAGTACAAAGTGCATCTCTTGAAACCCTGATTCCATCCCAGGACAGACCAGGACCCATCCCTGCAAACTGATCCCCTGATCAGTGGTGCCTGGGGCACCTCCAGGTACAACCTGAACCGCTTTGAGCTCTCCCAGTACAGACTGGGCTCCCTCCCACTACTAACAGGATACCCTGGGCCTCCTAGTAAAGTCTTGGACACCTCCCAGTAAAAGCTGACCCCATGGCCTCTCCCAGGAACACTGGGCCTTGTCCCAGTACACTCTGAAAGCCTAATCCTGTCCCAATACAGCACTGGGCCCTTCCTGTCTAAACTGTCCCTGCAGTTTGGGGATTCCCAGGTCAAGAAAGACAGAGATCTGCTGGAGAGAGTCCAACAGAGGCTAGGAGGATGAGGAAGGGACTTGAATATCTCTGTGGCCAAGCCACTATCCATTGTTGTCCTGGAGTCCTGGCTCACTGGGGAGATCCCAGGGTATTGGAGAGCAGCAAATGTGACACCCAGCTCCAAGAAAGGAAGAGAGGAGGATCCAGGAAACTATAGAGCTGGCAGTGTGAGCTCAGTAGCAGGGCAGGACATGAAGCAGAGCATCTCCAGCACCATTACATGACCTGGAGAGGACAAGCAGGGGATCAGTCCCAGTCAGCATGGGTTTAGGAAGGGAAGGTCCCGCCTGACCCACCTGATCTCCTTCTCTGACAGGATGAGTGACTGTTGGATGAGGGCAAGGCTGTGGCTATTGTCTCCCTAGAGTTTCCAAAAGCCTTTGGCACTGCTCCCCACAGAATTCTCCTGGGCAAAGTGGCTGCTCCTGGCTTGGATGAGCAATACTCTGCTGGATACAGCCCTGGCTGGGTGAAAGGGCCCAAAGAGTGGTGCTCAGTGGAGTTGAATCCAGCTGGCGGCAGGTCACAAGGGTGTTTCTCAGGGCTCAGTGTTGGGACCACTTCTGTTGAACATCATTATAGGTGACCTTGATGAAGACAGAGTGAGTCAGCAGTGAGTCAGGAGATGACACCGAGGCGGGTGGCAGAGTTGATCTGCATGAGGGTAGGGAGGCTCTGCAGAGAGACTTGGATAGATTGGATCCATGGCCAACATCACCAGGAGGAGCTTCAAGAAGGCCAAGTGCCAGGTCCTGCACTTGGGTCACAACAACCCCAAGCAATGCTCCAGAGGTAGTGTGGCTGGAGAACTGTCTGGGAGAAAGGGATCTGGGGGTGCTGATGGACAAGCAGCTGAATAGGAGCCAGCAGTGTGCCCAGGTCGCCAAGAAAGCCAAAGGCATCCTGGCTGGGATCAGAAATGTTGTGTCCAGCAGGAGCAGGGAGGGGATTTCCCCTGGGACTCAGCTCTGGTGAACCCACACCTTGAGTGTTGTGTCCAGTTTTGGGCAACTCCATCCAAGAGAGATGTGGAGGTGCTGGAGCCAGGGCAGAGGAGGGCAAGGAGCTGGGGAAGGGCCTGGAGAATAAATCTGATGAAGAACAACTGAAGGAGCTGGGGATGGTTAGTTTGGAGAAGAAGAGGCTGAGGGGAGAGCTCATGGCTCTCTACAACAACCTGAAAGGAGGTTGTGGAGAGGCTGCTGCTGGTCTCTCCTCACAGGTCATTAGTGACAGAACAAGAGGGAATGGCCTCAAGCTAGGACTGGGTAGGAACAGACTGGACAGAAGGAAAAAAAAATTCCCATCCAGAGTGGTCGGGGACTGGAATGTGCTGCCCAGGGAGGTGGTGGAGTTACCAAGCCTTGAGGTGTTTCAGAGTGGTTTGGATGTGGTGCTGGGGGATATGGTAACCCTTGTAGAACAGGGTAAATGGTTGGACTTCGTGCTCCTGAGGATGTTTTCCAACGTCAATGTTTCTGCAGCTGTCCCCTGTGTGGTAGGTTGAGAGAGGGCCTAGCTCTCCCTCCCCCACAGAGAAAGAAACCACAGCTAAACTCAGTCGGAGAAGCAAAGATATATTTACAAGCATATATGGAATGCAGGTTATATGTAACACAGTGTATACAGTATTTACAAAATATATACAGAAATATACAGCAAAGAAAAATAACACAACAAAATTCCCTCCTCGAGAGGAGGGTTTCCCTCCATGTAACCCCTCTCTCCTCCCCTACCTCTCTTTTTCCCAAAAAGGGGTTAGAGAGAGAGAGAAAGGCAGTTAGTAAGGAAAAGAGATGTTATTAGGCTTCAAAAGCACATGCACTAATTAGTTTTGCTTATCTCAATGTCAGCTCCGGCTAGTTTGCTCAGAAGCAGACAGGCTGGAATGGCAGAACAGGCTGGGGAAGGGCCTGGCAAATAAATCTGATGAAAAGCAACTGAAGGAGCTGGGGATGGTTAATTTGGAGAAGAGGAGGCTGAGAGGAGACCTCATGGCTCTCTACAAGTATCAGATGGGAGATTGTGGAGAGGCTGCTGCTGGTCTCTTCTCACAGGTCATTAGTGACAGAACAAGAGGGAATGGCCTCAAGCTAGGACTGGGTAGGTTCAGACTGGACAGTAGGAAATAAATTTTCCCAGGCATAGTGGTCAGGGAGTGGAATGTGCTGCCCAGGGAGGTGGTGGAGTCACCAAGCCTGGAGGTGTTTCAAGGTGGTTTGGATGTGGTGCTTGGGGATATGGTTTAGGAGTGACCCTTGTAGAGTAGGGTTAATGGTTGGACTTGGTTCTCCTGAGGGTCTTTTCCAACCTGAATATTTCCGTGATTCTGTGAAAGACTGAGAGCCCTGGGGCTGTTTAGTCTGGAGAGGAGAAGCCTGAAAGAGGATCTAATCAATGGCTATCATTATGAGAGGGAGGTGTCAGAGGAAGGTGCCAGGCTCTTAGCAGTGGTGCCCAGTGCCAGGACAAGGAGCAATGGGTGCTAGCTGGAACACAGGAGATTCCACCTCAGCACTGGGAGAATCTGCTGTGCTGTGAGGGTTCTGGAGCCCTGAAGCAGGCTGACAGAGAGGCTGTGGAGTCTCCTTCTCTGGAGACTTTCAAACCTGCCTGGATGTGTTCCAGTGTGACCTGTCCTGGGTGATCCTGCTCTGGCAGTGGGGTTGAACTGGATGATCTCTGGAGGTCCCTCATATTCTCTGATTCAGTGATTTAAGCCCTCCCAGTTCAGACTGGGCTCATCAGGACAACAAAGCATCTCCTCAGCCCTGACCTGAGCCTCAGCCCTCAAAGGTATCTCTGAGCCCTCAGCCTTCCCCTGGACACATCAGCCCCAAACCTCCTTCCTGTGCTCAGACCCCTCTTTTATATCACCTCCTACCCTTGACTGACTCTGCTTGGCCCCTGGCACAAGGCAAGGGCTGGGAGCTCCCAGAGCAGCCTGATGGCCTTGGAAGGGGACCAGGAGGTGGACTGTGGCTGAGCAGCTGATGGACACAGGGAGGAGATGGGTGACAATGCCATGGGCAGAAGGGCCTCTGGCAGGGACCATTCCCAATGGCCTGGGATGGAGCAGAGGCTGAGCAGAGTGCAGAAGGCCAAGTGCAGCTGGGCTGTGGGAGGAGGAGTGTGGCCACCCAGACACAGAGGTTGTCCTCCCCTTCACTCAGCACTGCTGCGACCACATCTGCAATATTGGTGTCTGGCTGTGGAGTTCCTTAGTCTGGAGGAATGGAGAGGTACTGGAGAAGCTCTACAGGAGATCTGCCTGGATGGAGTTTGGAGTCTCTATCTAGAACCTGAAGCTGCTGAGCTTCTTTAGCCTGGTGAAGTGAAGGCTCAGGGGTGATGTGCACCTGCTTGAAGGGGGGTGTCAGCTGATGGAGCTTTTCTTGCTTGTGGACACCGAAGGAAGCCTCCAGAAAGTGCAACTTAAAGGTTCAGACTGGAGGCCAGGACAAAACAATGCCACTCAAAGTGTAGAGCTGTGGTGCAAGAGGTGACTCAGAAGGATTCTGGAGATCCTTTGTGTGTCAAGGAACAGGCAGCAAGGCCTGAGTGAAGGTGTGGAAATGTCAGGGTGGGAGCTGGCTGGAGAAGCCAGATGGATGTCAACAGCCTGAAGGGAAAGAGCTGCAGGCATGGGAAAGTGTAGCACAGCCTGCAGGAGGGATGGCCAAGGGCTCTGGCAGGGCTGAAAGGCTCAAGAGGGACAAGGTCTTGATCCTGTTCCTTCTGGCAGCAGCTTCTGCCACCATGGCTGCTGAGATGAAGTTTTAGTTGGAGGCTCTCAGGATCTGTCTTTCCAAGGCCTGAGGGTCAGGGCTTGGCCTTTCTCTTTCCTAAACTAAGGCCAGGGTGTGTTCAGCTGCACTTTGCCTTTGTCTGCCTTCAATCATGGCCTCCATTGAGCTTTTTTAACCACCCCTGGGAGGCTTTGTTGCTAATGGCCCTCAGTGAGGCCAATTAATACTTGAAGGAATTTTTGTTATGCTTCTGAATTCCTGAGCAGATTCCTTCAGTCTCCTCTCAGTGTGTGAGGCTCAGGCCATGATCCCCAAGTGTCCTAAGAGCTATTTGTGACTGTGAAGTTTTCTTCAAGGTTTCAAAGTGCACCTCACAAAGCTCCTTTATTATTTATTTCATGTCAAAGGTAGAATATTCTCTTAGCTTTCAGTTCAGAGCAGAGATGATAATTCACCAAATGACACTGACCCAGGCTGTCTCACCAGGACATCTGCACTTGAAGGAGGGTGCAGGACACCAAGGACACCTCTTAGTGCTCTATTTCTCTCTGTCCTGATCCATACCTGGCTTACCCTGGGCTACTTCATGGCCTGGGAAAGGTTGGAGGGGGAATCCCATCAGGTCTTGAGTAGGTTTCCAGTGACAGGGGGACTGTGCCACCACAATCTGCTCTGTGACTTGAGTGCATTTCTCTCAGCCAGAGAGTGGCTGTGTGGGTGCCTCTCATCTCTGTGCCTCTCAACAGAGAATGTCTTCATCCAATCAGAATGGGAAAGAAATTTGGTGGTTCCTTAGTGCCGGTGATGGAGACTGAAGTCAATACAAATGACCGATATGATTGAGTATTGTTCCTTTATTGTTCCAGTATTGTATGGCTATAGTGTGAGCATAGTGAGTATAGTATAGCAAAGTAAAGTGAAGAAGAAGTGAAGTAGTGAAGAAGTGCTTATTAAGGGAACCTCTACAGCTTGTATAGACTCAGAGAGCGTCTTTGGCATAGCTTCATTGGTTCCCCAGGAGTGACCACACATCCTACTGTTATAGATTATTGGTCACACTACTAGTGACATGCAAGGTTGTTGATGCAGGTGTGTGTCCTGTTATTCCCAGATAACTCTCTGTGTTTATAGCTACCAGTGCCCTGCTTTAGTTACATGCTGCAGGCACAGCACTGTTTTGCTGCACTGCTAGCTACCTCTGCTCTTAGGCTGAGCATGGCCTACCACCTCTAAGCTTATACTGCCAGATTGCTGGCACTGCTTATTACTACCATGGCCACACAGCCATAGAAATTATGAGTAAAGACACTGTCAAAGAGATTAAGGCCTCCATGTCTGAACTGGAAAATTCCCCTTCTCCTTCAGAATGGTTTCAGCAATCAGGAATAGACGACATTCCCCTAGGAGACCAGCCCAAGCCAACTGGAGGATGTCAAGAGAGTCTCTGTGGAGGATCCTCTGAGGATGGATGGATGGATGACCATGGAGAGGAAATGGACACCTGGCATGGCCAACCCACCTCTGCCCTCTGGAACAGAGTGCAGGAACTGCACAGTGGCCACATTGGGGATAACTCATCCAGGAGAAGGGCTGCCCCAGATTCCTGGAGGGGTCCCTCTCACTCAAGAGACCCTTCCCCTAGCAACACAGGACCCTGTGACAAGTGTGGGCACCACCACCAGCATTAGAGGTGCCCTACCTCCATCCAGGTGGAGGCCAGGGACAACAGAGTGTCCTGGGATGTCTCTGTGAAATGGCCTGGCACTTCAGAAGCCCTGAAGTACCCAGCTGTGGTGGACACAGGGGCCCAATGCACCCTGGTACCATTGAGCTACAAAGGGGCTGAGCCCATAAGCATTCAGGGAGTCACAGGGGGCTCACAAGACCTGACTGTACTGCAGGCTGAGAGAAGCCTGACCGGGAATGAATGGGGAAAGCACAACCTAGTGACTGGTCCAGATGCACCTTGCATTCTTGACATTGACTTTCTGCAGGAGGGATGCTTCAAGGACTCTAGGGGGACATAAGTGGGTGTTTGGGGTAGCAGCTGTGGAGACTGCAGGCAAAGAACAGCTGTCCACCATGCCCGAGCTGTCCAATGAGCCCTCCGTAGTGGGCAGCCACAAGAGGCAGGATTTGAAGTTCCCTCTTGCCTCTGGCATAGTACATGGCAGGCAATCCAGGACCAACAGAGACTCTCTGCACCCCATACACCAACTGATTTGACGCCTGCAGAGCCAGAAGGTAATCAGCAAGGCTCACTCCCCCTTCAACAGCCTGATATGGCCAGTGAGGAAAGCAAATGGGGAATGGAGACTGACCGTGGACTACCGTGGCCTGAATGCAGCGACTCCTCCGATCAGCGCTGCCATGCCGGACATGCTGGAGCTGCAGTACGAGCTGGAATCAAAGGTGGCCAAGTGGTATGCCACAAGTGACATTGCTAATGCCTTTTGCTCCATTCCCACTGCAGAAGAATGCAGGCCACAGTTTGCTTTCACCTGGAGGGAGTACAGTACCAATGGAATGGGTTGCCTCAGGGCTGGGTCCACAGCTCAACCATCTGCCATGAGGTGATCAAGACTACCTTAGAGAAAGGTGGAGCCCCTGAGCACCTGCAGTTCATTGATGACATCATTGTATGGGGTGAGACAGAAGAGGAAGTCTACCAGAAGGGTAAAAGGATAATCAATATCCTGCTGGAGGCTGGCTTTGCCATCAAGACAAGCAAGGTGAAAGGGCCTGCCAGGGAGATCCAGTTCCTGGGTGTTGGATGGCAAGATGGCCGTTGTCACATCCCTCAGGAGGTGGTGAACAGGGTAGCCACTATGGTGCAACCCATGAACAAGAAAGAGACACAGTCTTTTTTGGGCCTTGTGGGCTTCTGGAAAATGCACATTCCTGGGTACAGCCAAATTGTGAAACCTCTCTTCCATGTAGCACAGAAGAAAATTGATTTTGCATGGGGACCTGAGCAGCAGGTAGCATTCAAACAGATCAAATGAGAGGTGCTCCAGGCTATGGCTCTGGGACCTGTTCCAACTGGAGCAGAGATCAAGAATGTGCTGTACACTGTGGCCGGTGAGAATGGTCCCATGTGGAGCTTGTGGCAGAAGGCTCCTGGTGAATCTCGAGTCAGGTCCCTAGGTTTCTGGAGGAAGGGCTACAAGGGCTCCGAGGCCAACTACAGCGCAACAGAGAAGGAAATCCTAGCTGCCTATGAGGGTGTCCGGGCTACCTCTGAGGTCATTGGGTCTGAGTCACCTCTATTTCTAGCTCCAAGGCTTCCAGTCCTGACCTGGATGTTCAAAGGAAGAGGCTCAACCCCACATCATGCCACAGATGCCACCTGGAGTAAGTGGATGGCCCTGATAACTCAGCGAGCTCGGATGGTGAGCTTCAAACGCCCTGGCAGAGTGGAAGTGATCCCCAACTGCCCAGAGGGTGCTGGCTTGTGAATGCCACCAGAGCAGAGAGTGAGCCGTGCTGAGGAGGCTCCCCCATACAATGATCTCCCTGACAATGAGAAGGGCTATGCTCTATTTACAGATGGATCCTGCCGGCTTGTAGGCAGCAAGCGGAGATGGAAGGCAGCTGTCTGGAGCCCAACAAGGCAAGTGGCAGAAGCAAGGGATGGAGAAGGCAAATCCAGTCAGTACGCAGAAGGAAAAGCTGTCCAGCTGGCCCTGGATATAGTGCAACAAAAGAACTGGCCAGTGCTGTACCTCTCTACTAACTCCTGGATGGTAGCCAATGCCTTGTGAGGGTGGCTGAAGGAATGGAGGAGGAACAGGTGGCAGAGAAAAGGGAAGCCTGTTTGTGCCGCTGACCTGTGGCAAGACATTGCTGCCCATCTGGACAAGCTGCCAACAAAGGTACGGCACATGGCTGCACACATCCCGAAGAGCAGAGTCACAGAGGAGCACAAGCACAACCACCAAGCAGATCTGGCTGCTAAAATCTCCCAAATAGCCTTGGCCTGGGAACACAAGGGTGAGCTGTTCTTAGCTCGCTGGGCCCAGGAGACTTCTGGCCACCAAGGGAGAGATGCCACATCCCGGTGGGCTGGGGACAGATCCATGGACATCTCTCTGGAGGCCATCTCACAGGTTATCCATGAGTGTGACATCTGTGCTGCCATCAAGCAGGCCAAGCGCATGAAGCCACTGTGGTATGGGCGGAGATGGTGCAAATGTAAGAACAGAGAGGCCTGGCAGATTCGACTTCATCACTCTTCCTGGTCTCACAGTGGCAAACAGCACCTACTGACCATGGTGGAGGCAAGTCCAGGGTGGCTGGAAACCTATCCAGCACCTCATGCCATTGCTCGCAACACCATGTTTGGCCTAGAGAGACATAACCTATGGAGACACTGCACCCCTGGGAGGATTGAATAGGACAATGGAAGCACTTCAAGAACCATCTCCTAAGGGACTGGGCAAAGGAACATGGGATTGAGTGGATTTACCACATCCCATACCATGCACCAGCTGCAGGGAAGGTCGAGTGCTCCACTGGCTTGCTAAAGACCACCCTAAAAGCCATGGGGGGTGGAACCTTTAGGAACTGGGAAAGACACCTAGCTCAAGCCATGTGGTTAGTGACCAGCACAGGAGCTGTGAACCCAGCTGGTCCTGCCCAGTCTGACCTGCTGCCAACAGTGGATAGAGATGGAGTTCCTGTGATTGCTGAGAAGAACCTGCTGGGGAAGTCAGTGTGGGTTTCCCCTGGTGCTGGTGGGGGCAAACCCACCCAAGGGGTGGTCTCTGCTGAGGGACCTGGTCACACCTCCTGGGTCATGTTAGAAACTGGGGACATTCAGTGTATCCCACAGCAGAAGGTGACCTGGCTTAGAGGGGATGAACTCAGAGGGTGCAGTGCAGACCAATGTAATATAGTCACTGTAGAATAGTTGTAAGTTGTTCTAAGGTTTTTTCTCTTCTAGTTTAATACCAGCCTAGCATCCAGGACTCAACGTGAACACAGTATCACAGTATCACTAAAGTTGGAAGAGACCTCGAGGATCATCGAGTCCAACCTGTAAACACTGCACACCAATCCAGAGAGCTCCTGCATCATCTCACCTGCACCTGTTCCTGATGCTCCACAGCAAAAGACTGTTCCTGTTTCCCTACAGCAATGGACTGTTCCTGATTTTTCCTTTCCCTTTCAAAGACAGACTGATTCCTGATTCTTCTCCAAATCCCCGCCCAGATCGAGCATGACCTATACTGACCAGCACCAGAGAGGTAGAGACTGCCCTGAGAGAGAGAGACTGGAAAAAGTGGGACTTGAATCAAGTATTCAAATACCACATATCACAATTGGATGAAGGGGCTGTGAAAGAAGAGTGGAAGTGGAACAGAGGAGTGGATTCCATCCTGGAAGCAGGGGTGGAGGACTTGTGAAAGCTTTTGCCCTCCCTGGAGGGTGTTCTCCCCCTGGGAAACTGACTTAGTCTGTTCTCCTCCCCCTTCCTGCCCTGCAATGCTCTAAGAAGGGCAGTACTGCAGCCATTAGCTTTTGGGCCCTGGCTTTGTTTGGACAACGACTGCTGGTGGTTCCCTGCTTCTCTGCCATGTGATCAGGCCTGATCCTTCTCCCTGCTGCCTCTTCAGAGAGACTGGTTTTGTATTTTTGGGCTTTTGTTCCCTACCATCCATCCTTGTTCCTTGCCCTTGTGAAAAATTACCTGTTATTGTTCCATATATATATATTGTTTAAAGAAAATTCTTTACCTCTCTACTTCCAAGCTGACTCCAAATTATTTCTTGTGGGATTTGCTACTTCCCTTTCTTTTTCCTGTCTATTGGTGGTTTGAAAGGAAAGGCTCTGCTTTCCCTCCCCCACTGAGAAAGAGACCACGGCTAAACCCAGTCGGAGAAAATGAGATATTTACAAGGAACAACAGATTATATGCAACACAACAAACACAGGTATTTTACAATATATACAGGAATATACAGCAAATGAACTCAACCAGAAACCAGACCCCCCACAGAGGGGGCTTCCCCCCCTGTCCCCCTTCACCCCCCTACCTCCCTTCTCCCCCAAAAGAGTGTAGTGACAAGAGGACAAAAAGGGAGTT
>NW_026530791.1:83508-87359 GCF_014839835.1 Dryobates pubescens
CTTTGGTTCGGGCTGTGCTCTGTGCCACTGATGCCTCTGAGGAGACAACTCCTCCTTGCAGCCCTGGGGCCTCATTGCCTCCTTGCCCATCCTCAGGAGCCTGGGAGGAGTTGTGCCATAATCCTGCCCTTGACATTGGTCCTCTCCACATCTCACTGCTCCAAGAATCCCCCTGAGGGGTTAGTGAGGGACAGGATCTGCCTGTCCAGGGGCCAGGGCTCAGGGCTTGACCCTTTGCATTAATGAAACACCTCCAGGTTTGCTCAGCATCAGAGACATCTTCCTCTGCTTGTCCTGACCTCTCAGCACTGCCTCCAGTTCTCTGCTCCAGCCACAGCCTGCAGACACTTTCCCAGCAGTGTCCTCACTGGGATCCATCAACAAGAGAAGAAACTTCAGAGTTTGAAAGTGACTTCAACTTCTGGAGAGGTTTCATCATCTCCCTCTCAGTCTCTGATGTTTACCTGGCACCAGAGCCACCAGAGGGTCATTAAAATGCCCTTGGGTTGGTCCTCTGCTGCTCAGCTGGGCTGAGCTCTGTGGCTGGAGGGAGCTGCTGGAAAGCAGGCAGCAGAGAAAAGAGACAGCTCTGCCCAGGAGCAGCTCCTCTGCTCTGCACTGCAGGGCTGAGGGCACTGCCAGTGGATCTCAGCAAGATGAAGAAGGCAAAGAGAGCTTGGAGGTGTCCAGGAGGGTGACTGAGAGCAGACAGGAGGAGAAGTCACTGCAGTCACTGACACGGTGAGTCTGTGGGGGCAGGGCAGTGCAGCTGCATCTCCTGGAGGCATCTCCTACAGCTGGCACAGCCACAGCTGGTGGGGGCTGGAAGGAAATCTTCCTGTGCAGAGGCTCTTTTCAGGCTTTTCTGAAGAGCTGTGGAGCCCTGGGGTGCAGGCAGGGGTGGTCAGGGCTGTCCTTCAGAGCAGGGTCCCTGCAGCCCAGGGGCTGTGTGCTGGGGCAGGGACTGTGCTGCCTGCCAGGCTCAGCTCTCAGCCTGCCCAGGGAGCTCCACACAGTGCTGTGGGGAGAAGCTGTGAGTGGCAAGAGACAGCCCTGGCAGAGCAGGATCCTTCTGCTGTGGGGAGGGAGCTGTGTTGGTCAGAGCTGCTCACAGTCCTGGCTCATGCCTGGTTTTGAAGAACAAGATCAAGGCAGCATTTGGCTGGAAGGGAAGGAGTCTTGGTTTTGAATGTTGATCACCTTGGTGTGCTGGGTGGTCTGTGTGAGACTAGAGTTTAGAGTTTCTTTCTCCACTCTGGAGAAGACTCTCATTAGCCTTAGAGCTGCTCCTGAGCCCCTGCACACCCAGAGGTGCCCCTGGGCAGTGTCCTGCTGCTGGGAGGGATCTGCAGGGCAGAGCTCTGCACACAGCAGGTGGGATGGGTGACAGGGACAGGGAGGAGAGCTGGGCACAGAGAAGCGGGTCCTGGCAGGGACAGAAGAGACTTGAGCTGGGGAGAAGAGGGAACTGCTGGCAGAGATGTCCTGGCAAGGGGCATCAGGCACCTCTGTGCCATTCTCTGCACTGCAGACACATTTCCCAATGCAACCTTTTGATGTCCTCTTCTACCCAGCAGAGGCAGCGCCCTCAAAGCTATGGGCTCCAGGGCAGGAGTCACAACCTTGGCAACTGACATTCATATGAAGGCTCCTGGAGGGTGCACACAAAAGGAGGACAAAAGCTCTTCAGTTCCATCCTGTGAGCTGCAGAGAGCTGAGCTGGAGAAGGAGAAGGCTTCACCCCCAGCCCCTCTGCCTTTCTCTCTTCCCTTCATTGTCTCTTCAGCACTACAGAGCTGTTCCCTGGTTCTCCATGGATCCACAGGACTCTTGCTCTGTGGCATTGCTGTTGGGATGTGGTCACTTTTTCTTCTGATACTGACTGTGGAAGTCCTGCCCCAGAGGCTGCTTCATGAAAACTAAGAGTCCAAACTGCACTGGAAGCTGTGCTGAACATCCCATAGGTTGTTTGTGGTGGGGTATGAGATGATCCATTCCTCCTGCAGCTCAGGGTCAAGGGTTACAATGAGGCTGACAGAAGTGTGCCCTAACTTGTCTCTGCCTTTCCCTCCTTGCACAGGTCTCCATGGCCAGAGGCAGCAGATGGCCAACAGCAGCTCCATCACCCACTTCCTCCTCCTGCCATTCCCAGGCACAAGGCAGCTGCAGCTCCTGCACTTCTGCCCCTTCCTGGCCATCTACCTGGCTGCCCTGCTGGGCAATGGCCTCATCATCAGCACCATAGCCTGGGACCACCACCTCCACACCCCCATGTACTTCTTCCTCCTCAACCTCACATTCATTGACCTGGGTGCCATCTCCACCACTGTGCCCAAATCCATGCAAAATTCCCTGTGAGACACCAGGGACATCTCTTACACAGGATGTGTTGCTCAGGTCTTTCTGTTTGCCTTTTTTCCTTTCAGCAGAGTATTTTCTCCTCACCACCATGTCCTACGATCGCTATGTTGCCATCTGCAGACCCCTGCACTATGAGACCCTCCTGGGATGCAGAGTTTGTCTCCACCTGGCAGCAGCTGCCTGGGCCTCTGGGCTTCTTGATGCTCTTCTGCACACAGCCAATACATTTTCCCTACCCCTCTGCCAGGGCAATGCCCTGGACCAGTTCTTCTGTGAAGTGCCCCAGATCCTCAAGCTCTCCTGCTCCACATCCTACCTCAGGGAACTCTGGCTTCTTGTGGTCAATGCTTGTTCAGTATCTGTCTGTTTTGTGTTGATTGTGGTGTCCTATGTGCAGATCTTCAGGGCAGTGCTGAGGATCCCCTCTCAGCAGGGACGCCACAAAGCCTTTGCCACCTGCCTCCCTCACCTGGCTGTGGTCTCCCTGGTTACAAGCACTGGCTCCTTTGCCTAACTGAAGCCCTCCTCCATCTCCTCCCCATTCCTGGACCTGTTGGTTGCAGTTCTGTACTCAGTGGTGCCTCCAGCAGTGAACCCTCTCATCTACAGCCTGAGGAACCAGGAGCTCAAGGCTGCCCTGAGCCAACTGATCCCTGGATGCTTTCAGAAGCAATAAACTCTTTGTCTTCCCCTGCAGAGCAGTTCTGATGTCACTCAGTGCAGGCCCAGCCTGGCTGCTGGAGTTCTGGCTGCTGCTGGTGCTGTTCCGTTTGTGAGAATGTTGTTCCCTGTGGTGGTTTAGGTTGGGTGCTGGCCCAGATGCCACAGCGCAGGCCACACCTGGCAGGTCCCAAGGGGTGGGCCCAGCCCAGGGGGGTGGTCACAGGAACCAGGTATTCCATTCCCATAATGCCCTGCTCCCCTATAAAAAGTCCATACAGGGTCTTCACTTTCTCTTTCGTCCCCTGCTGCTGCCTAGGTAAAATGGCTGTGCTGCCTCCCTTGGGCCTGCCCAGGCCCAAGGCTGGGTTGGGGGGGGGGGGGGGGGAAGAGCCCCGGTGGGGGTTTGGGTGTACCCTCAGGTGGGGATGGGATGTTCTTGGGTATGTTCTGGGATCTCTCTCTTTGTCACAGTGCTTGTGGGTTTCTCTAAAACTTTCATTGTTGTTTATTGGTGTTTTCCTATTTAAACTTTCCATCACCTTTGCAATCCGTTTGCCTGAGTTGTTATTTCTGCCTGTGGTGGGGAGGGGACCTGCCCCAACCCATTACATTTTGGCGCCCACGTGGGGCCAACTGCAGCTCGGATTGCAAAAGATGGAGAGTTTAAATTTAGTTCTGGGCATCGGTTTGGGTTTGGGAAGTTGGGGCTCAGGTTTTGTGTTGCCGGGGCGACTGTGTGAACTCCTGTGGACTGCAGAAGGACACCTGGTGCGTGGCTGATGGCATGGAAGTCCCTCCTGTTGCTTGGGAACAGCAAGGGGTGGCTC
>NW_026530791.1:87859-126132 GCF_014839835.1 Dryobates pubescens
TACAGCAAGCGGAGGCCTATGCACAGGGAGTTAGTTCTTATCTTTTGGCAAGAAGCACAGAAGCAGATCCAGCCGAGAGGGACAGCGAAGGAAGGAAGACTGAGAGAAAGTTCCCAGCTCACCCGGGTCCAATCTGACCTCCCACAATCCTTGGCCAATGAAATTCATTTAGAATACCAAAATATTTTACAAACATTTAGCCAGTGTTCCCCTTTCTTAAAGGCACACTGGCTAAATGTTTGTAAAAATGTAATGGGTTGGGGCAGATCCCCTCCCCACCACAGGCAGAAATAACGACTCAGGCAAACGGATTGCAAAAGTGATGAAAGTTTAAATAGAAAGCGGTGAATGTTACAGAAAACTCAAAGCGCAGTGACAAAGAAAGATCCCATCCCCACCTGAGGGTGCATCCAAAACCCCCAGGGCTCCTTCTTCCCCCTCCCTCTGCTGGGCTAGTCTCAGCTGGCCAGGCCTGAGACTGCCCATCCCCCTGTGGCCTTGGGCCCAATCAGGCCCATGGCCGGGAGATCTCTCCCCCAGTTACCAAGTCTCGGAGAGGGAAGGAAAGAGGAAGTGCCAGACTCCGCACTGGATCTTATAGTGGTGCAAAGAATTATGGTAGGAAATACACAATTTCCTGTGTCCATCCCTCTGGGCTGGACTTCTGGACACAGGAAGTGAATGCACCAGGGGGGCACCCAGCTCAAACTACAACACCTGTGTGCAGAGGTGGTGGGGCAGAGTCCCAGCACAGCAGCTGTGCCCGGCAGCCCCAGAGCTTGGGCTGTCCTCAGCTGCTCTTTCTGCCCTTCCACCCTTTCCTGCTGAGCCTCTGTGCTGGTGTAAGGCCTGAGTGAAAATGAAAGATATTAAAAAGCACTTTTACAAATATATTAATGCTAAAAAGAAGGTCAAGAAGAACCCGCACTCCTTATTGGACCTGGAGGGGAACACTGTGACTGAAGATGAGGAAAAGGCTGAGGTCCTGAACACCTTCTTTGCCTCAATTTTTAACAGCAAGGCAGGAGTTACAGTATCATAGCATCATAGAATCAGTCAGGGTTGGAAGGCACAAGAAGGATCATCTAGTTCCAACCCCCCTGCCATGGGCATGGACACCCCACACTAGATCAGCCTGGCCAGAGCCTCGTACAGCCTGGTCTTAAACACCTCCAGGGACAGGGCCCCAACCACCTCCCTGGGCAACCCATTCCGGGGCTTCACCACTCTCATGTGGAAGAACTTCCTCCTCACCTCCAGCCTGAATCTCCCCACCTCCAGCTTCATTCCATTCCCCCTAGTCCTATCACTACCTGACATCCTGAGAAGTCCCTCCCCAGCCTTCTTGGAGCCCCCTTCAGATACTGGAAGGCCACAATTAGGTCATCTCGGAGCCTTCTCTTCTCCAGACTGAACAGCCCCAACTCCTTCAGTCTGTCCTCATAGGAGAGGTGCTCCAGCCCTCTGCTCCTCCTCGTGGCCCTTCTCTGGACACCTTCCAGCACCTCCAGATCCCTCTTGTAATAGGGGCTTCAGAGCTGGATGCAGTACTCCAGGTGGGGTCTCACCAGAGCTGAACAGAGGGGGAGAATCACCTCCCTGGCCCTGCTGGCCACACTTCTCTCGATGCAGCCCAGGATCTGATTGGCTTTCCGGGCTGCAAGTGCACACTGAGAGCTCCTGGTGAGCTTCTCCTCCACCAGCACCCCCAAGTCTCTCTCCTCAGGGCTGCTTTCCAGCCAGTCACTGCCCAGCCTGGATTTGTGCCTGGGATTGCCTCAACCCAGATGCAGGACCCTGCACTTGGTCTTGTTGAACCTCATGAGGTTGGCTTGTGCCCACCTCTCCAGCCTGTCCAGGTCCCTCTGGATGGCATCCCTTCCCTCCAGCTGTCTGCTGCCCCACACAGCTTGGTGTCATCAGCAAACTTGCTGAGGGTGCACTCAATGCCACTGTCCATGGCACCCACAAAGATGTTGAACAAGCCTGGTCCCAGGACTGATCCCTGAGGGACTCTGCTTGTCCCTGGCCTCCACTGGGACATGGACCCATGGACAGCCACTCTTTGGGTGCAGCCATCAAGCCAGTTCTGTACCCATCTAGTGGTCACCCATCAAACCCATGTGGCACCAGCCTGGAGACCAGGATGTGGTGCGGGACAGTGTTGAAGGCTTTGCTCAGGCCCAGGCAAACAACATCAGTTGTTTGCCCCTCATCTATGAATGTTGTCACCTGTTCATAGAAGGCCACCAGGTTGGTCAGGCAGGATTTGCCCTTGGTGAAGCCATGCTGACTATTCCCCATCACCTCTTCACTATTCTTCTGAGTCAGTAGTGCCTCCAGGAGGATCTGCTCCATGATCTTCCTAGGCACAGAGGTGAGACTGACTGGCCTGGAGTTCCCTGGTTCCTCCTTCTTACCCTTTTTGAAAATGGGGGTAATGTTTCCCCTTTTACAGTCTGTGGGGACTTCCCCAGACTGCCATGACCTTTGGAATAGAATAGAGAGGGGTTTAGCAACCTCCTCTGCCAGTTCTCTCAGTACCCGTGGGTGTATCCTGTGGGGTCCCATGGACTAGAACACTTTCAGGTTCTTCAGGTGATCACCAACCTGATCTTCACTTACCATGGGCAGTTCTTCCTCCCCGTCCCTGGCATTGTCTTCCATGACATCAAGACTGTGGCTGGAGGCCCTTGCAGTGAAGACTGAGGTAAAGAAGTTATTGAGTACCTCAGCCTTTTACTCATCACTTGTGGCCATTTCACCAGTTTCCTTTCTGAGGGGGCCCACACCTTCCCTGGTCTTCTTCTTCCCATTAATATACCTGTAGAAGTTCTTAGTGTTCCCTTTAACCTCCCTGGTTAGATTCAATTCAAACTGCTTTGGCTTTCCTAACCAGGTCTCTTGCTGCTCAGGCATCTTCCTTATATCCCCCCTGTTCTAGCTGTCCTTCCCTCCACTGCCTGTAGAGTTTCCTTTTAAGTGATAGCATGTCCAGCAGCTCCTTGCTCATCCAAGCAGGCCTCCTAGCATTCTTTCCTGCTTTTCTCTTTGTTGGTATACATAGCTCCTGGACACAGAGGAGGTGGTCCTTGAATACTGACCAGCTGGCCTGGGTCCCTCTTCCCTCCACGGCTTTGTCCCATGACACTTTGGCTATCAGATCCCTGAAGCGATCAAAGTCTGCACGCCTAAAGTCTAGGGTTGTAAGCTTAGAATACTTCCTCCTGACTGCCCTGAGGATGTTAAATTTGACTACTTCATGGTCACTGCAGCCAAGGCTGTCTCTGAGCCTCACATTGGTTACCAGCCCTTCCCTGTTGGTGAGAACAAGGTCCAGCAGAGCACCTTTTCTTGTTGGTTCTTCTACCATTTGGAGGAGGAAGTTGTCTTCTATGCAGTCCAGGAACATCCTGGGTTGCTGGTGTCTTGCTGTGTTGTCCCTCCAGCAGATGTCAGGGTGGTTGAAATCACCCATGAGGACCAGGACTTCTGACCTGGAAGCTACTTCTATTTGCCTGTGGAGGGCCTCATCTGCTTGGTTCTGCTGGTCAGGTGGCCTGTAGGAGACCCCCACAGTAATATCTCCTTCCCCTGTCTTGCCTTTAATTTTAACCCATACACTCCCAACCAGCTCACCATCTCTCCCCAGGTGGAGCTCCACTGATTCCAGCTGGTTATTGACATAGAGGGCAACACCTCCTCCTCTCTTTCCCTGTCTATCCTTCCTAAAGAGCTTATACCCGTCTATCCCTACATTCCAGTCATGGGAATCATCCCACCAAGTTTCAGTAACAGCCACTATGTCATGGCATCCCAGCAGCACAGTGGCCTGTTGATCATCCTGTTTGTTGCCCAAGCTGCATGCATTTGCATAGAAGTGATGACCGAGGTTGGAATCAATACAGCTAACCAATATGATCAAGTATCGATCCTTTATTGTTCCAGTATGGCAGGCCTATGGCACAGGCCTAGGGTGCGAGAATAGCACAGTAAAGCATGGAAGAAGAAGGGATAGGAAAGGCAGAAGTGTGTAGCAAGGGAACTTCCACAACTTATATAAACTCAGAGTGCCTTGTTGGCATGGACTCATTGGTCCTCTATGAGTGAAAACACATCACACTGTTATAGATTATTGGTCCAACTACTGCTGACACACGAGGTTTGTTGATGCAGGTGCATGTCCTGTTGTCTCGAGATAACTCACTATGTTTCTAGCTACCAGCGTCTTGTTTTAGTTACAGTGCTGCAGGCACAACACTGTTTTGGCATACTGCTAGCTGGCTCTGCACTTCTGCTGAGCATGGCCTACCACCATGTCAGGCTCTAGGCCTGCACTGCCAGATTGCTCACACTGCTCGTTGCTGGCATTCCCACAACCTTTGGAGGAGAATGGTGGAAACAACTAGGAATAGTGGTAGGGGGATTGTGTTTGGGATTACTAATAATTCCTTGCATGATTCCTTGTCTCACAAGATCCATTCAGACTGTGATCCAGGGAATGCAACTTACTGCTACTCCAGTAGAACATAGTAGAGATAAGAGACAACCCCTCACAGTTTTAACAAAACACAAACAGAAGCCAGAACCAACTGAATCACAGTTAGTTTTAGCCAAATTTGAGGCTAAGACATGAATTAATGGTATTCAAAAGAAGATGAGGGATTGTGTTGAATGGAGTGATAATTTGTGTCAATTAGATGATTTTGATTCAAGCAAAACCTAAAGCAGGAGCATGAATGGTGAAACAAGGGATCAGACACTGGGAACTGACATATGTAACTAGAGTAAGATTTTTTTTTTAGGCTTTATTATAACCAGTTGTTTATTAATTTGATTTGGTTTAATAGATGCATACAAAGGCCTTAGTGAAATGTTAGGAACTAAGAGCTAATAGTTGGAATAAAAATAAGATTATGAAACAATAAGTTGTTCAAGGATGGGAAAGGAGGAGAGATTGCTACAGAAGATGTGAACACAAGAGACAGATGTGAGAACTGACAAGTAATCACAAGATTCTATGTGCAACCCATCCTTGGGAAAGGAACTGATTGTAACAACAGAGCTAAAATATATACAACCACAAGGACACAGCACGACACCAACCCGCGGGTGCTGACCAAAGGATTACATCATTGAAAGACCACCAGAAGGATGAACTAATTTAAACATACCCACCTTAGATGCATATGTATGAGGAGTAGAATATTTAAAGGGGAATTAGATTGTGTTTAGCGTGCTTTGTTGGTAGAGAGCAGACTACCACACACACACAGCGCTGCTAGCTTGCCTTTTATTGCCTTAAAATTGCTCTTTTCAAATTAAAATAGTATTTAATCAATGTTAATTTGCTTTGTCATTAATAACACAAATTCTACTGTGTGGGGGCCAGACTACACTGCAATGGGCCCAGGGAATGCAGCTTGTACTGGAACAGGATCCAGTCTGTACTGGGAGGGGCTAAGGGGATGCAGTGTTTATTGAGACAAGGCCTAATGTGTACCTGCAGGGATGAAAGGGATCCTGTTTGGCCTGGGACAGGGCTCAGGCTGTACTGGGAGGGCATGCAGGTGTGAAGTTTGTACTGGGATGGCTGCAGATGGTACAGGGAAGGGAGCCAGGGGATACATTCTGTGATGGGATGGGACCCAGGCTACAGTGCTAGAGATCAGTACGATCCAGTTTGTACTGGGATGAGGTCACATCTGTACTGGGAGGGGTTAAAGGAACCATGTTTGGACTGAGTCTATACTGGAAGGGGGTCAGAGTATCCAGTTTGGACTCTGAGTAGGTGCAGTCTGTAATGGGAGGGGGTTGGGGTATGAAGGCATGAGGAGACCTCCTGTTCTGCAGGGTCCTTTATTGTGTTGAACACCCAGGGAGCACTGTTCCTCGTGTCTGCAGCCTCTAGGTCACACCAGACAGGACCAAGAGTTTATTGCTTCTGAAAGCATCCAGGGATCAGTTGGCTCAGGGCAGCCTTGAGTTCCTGATTCCTCAGGCTGTAGATGAGAGGGTTCACTGCTGGAGGCACCACTGAGTACAGAACAGCCACCACCAGATCCAGGATTGGAGAGGAGATGGAGGAGGGCTTCAGGCTGGCAAAGATGGCAGTGGTGAGAAACAGGGAGACCACAGCCAGGTGAGGGAGGCAGGTGGCAAAGGCTTTGTGGCGTCCCTGCTGAGAGGGGATCCTCAGCACTGCCCTGAAGATCTGCACATAGGACACCACAATAAACACAAAACAAACAAATGCTAAACAGATACTGAACACAATAAGCCAGAGTTCCCTGAGGTAGGATGTGGAGCAGGAGAGCTTGAGGATCTGGGGGATTTCACAGTAGAACTGGTCCACAGCATTGCCCTGGCAGAGGGGCAGGGAAAATGTATTGGCTGTGTGCAGCAGACTATGGAGAAAGCCAGAGACCCAGGCAGCTGCTGCCATGTGGAGACAAACTCTGCTGCCCAGAAGGGTCTCATAGTGCAGGGGTTTGCAGATGGCAACGTAGCGATCGTAGGACATGATGGTGAGGAGAGAAAACTCTGCTGTGATAAAGAGAAGGAAGAACAAGACCTGAGCAGCACATCCCAAGTACGATATGGTCCTGGTGTTCCAGATCGAATTGGCCATGGATTTGGTAACAGTGGTGGAGATGGTACCCAGGTCAAGGAGTGAGAGATTGAGGAGGAAGAAGTACATGGGGGTGTGGAGGTGGTGGTCCCAGGCTATGGTGGTGATGATGAGGCCATTGCCCAGCAGGGCAGCCAGGTAGATGGCCAGGAAGAGGCAGAAGTGCAGGAGCTGCAGCTGCCTTGTGCCTGGGAATTGCAGGAGGAGGAAGTGGGTGATGGAGCTGCTGTTGGACATTTGTGCCCTTTGTGCACAGTGCTGTAGCAAAGGCAGTCACAAGTCAACAGAGCACAACCAAAGCCATTTCTCAGCCCCTGGTACAGAGACTTAAGTTCTCTTTTTGAGGACGCCTCCCTCCACCTCTGTTTCTGGACAGTTTTGTGCTAATTGGGCATGCAGGGCAGAGCAGAGACTCTTCCTGCTTCCTGCTGCTGAGTCAGTCTTGCTTTGCAGCAGGGGAGTGGTGGAGGCAGCAGCAAGCTCTGGTGTCCACTTTCAGATGAAAGAGTCCCAAAGCAGAAAGGCTTCTCAGCATCTCCCAGTGCTAAGGAGAGAGGGTAGAAAAAGGCAGTTCCTGAATGTTTTAGGCTTTTGTACTCCAGCTGCCCACATCTCACCCCCAGAGTGGTCATGGCTGTCACAAGTTCTCATGCACAGCATTTCTGCTGCCCTCAGGGGGAACAGAGAGAGCAGAAGCCTGCAAGGCAAGAGGCTGCCTGTGGCTCAGAGCAGAGTGAGGGGAGCTGCTCTGGCCCTGCTGCCACTTCCCTGGGCTTGTGCCCTGCTGAGCTGGAGGTGATCACACCCCCATGTGCCCCTGAAAAGCCACCAGACACTGCTGAGGGCAGAGGCACAGACCACTCAGTGTTTCAGCCTCTCTCAAGGTCTCAACACCACACTTGAAGCCCAGCACACTCAGGGCTCATTGCGACACCCAATGGCATTTCCTCTCCTGTGGCATCTCTGCCTCTGCTGGAGCTCTGGCTGCAGAGGAGGTGCCTCACACCTTGGAGCCCATGACCCTGAGGCCTGAGGCTTTTCTGGGGAGGAAGGGTTAGAGGAAGGGTCTGGCCTGGAGGGGAGCAGATGGAGATGTCTGAATGATACCTTCCACAACATTGCTGGGTTCAGTTTCCTCTCTGCTCCTGACCAGATCCCTGCTGCCTGGAGGTTCTCACCCTGGCAGGAGTGTGCTGGGTGATGGATTTGCCCTGCTCACAGAGCCCAGCCCAGCCCCTCTGCACTCACCTACAGAAACCGGCCTGTTTGCAGGGCACTGGCTGGAGGCATCCTGACGAGTCCAGCCAGGGTGCTGCTGCTGCTGTCCACAGGCAGAGGCTGAAGGCTTTTTAGGAGGCTCCCAGCAGACCTCCTGACCACTCCAGGATGTACCTCCCCAGTTTCAAGGACTTGTTCCAACTTGAATGGTCCTTTGCTACCTCTCTTTCACTCCCCACTTTCCCTTGTCTTCAGAACAGGAAACTGCAAACACAGACTCAGGAACTCTTCTCTCTTTAGAGCAGACCCTGCTTGGACCTTGTCCTTGAAGCATCCCTTTGGAAGTTCCCTGGTGCTGAGCTACAGATGTGAGCAGCCCTGACCCACACAGCAGCCTCTCCAGAGCAGAAGGACCCTGCCCTACCCTGCCCTGCTCTGCACTGCCAGGGGTGGCTCCTGCCACCCACATCTTCTCCCCACAGGCAGCATCAGCTGTGGCTGTGCCAACTGTAGCAGGTGCCTCCCAGAACTGCACCTGCACCACCCTGTACCCACAGCCTCACCGTGTCTGTAACTGCAGTGACTTCTCCACTAGTGTGCTCTGAGCATCCTTCCAGTCCTGGCCATCTTGAAGCTCTCTCTGCCTTCCTCATCTCCCTGAGATCCTCTGGCAGTGCCCTCAGCCCTGCCGTGCTGTGCAGAGGAGCTGCTCCTGGCCACAGCTGTCTCCTGCAGCGCTGCCTGCTTGCCAGCAGCTGCTTCCAGCCCAGGAGCCTGGCCTGGCTCAGCACAACAGGACCAGCCCAAGGCATTTAAAGAAGCGCTCTGGTGGCTTTGTTGCAGAGTCCATGAACCTCAGAGACTGAGAGGCTGATGAAACCTCTCCAGAAGTCAGAGTCAAACTCTGAAGTTTCTTCTACTCTTAATGGGTCCCAGTGAAGCATACTGGGAAAGGGTCCCCAGGGTGTGGTTAGAGCAGAAGGAGACAGTGGATGCAAGGGAAGCATCACTGGAGGCACTGAAGCATCTCCAGGCTGTGGTGAGAGCAGAGAACTGAGGCAGTGCTGACAGGTCAGGACAAGCAGCTAAAGGTGGCTCTGCTGCTGAGGAAACCTGGAGGGGTTTCATTGATGCAAAGGGCCAAGCCCTGACCCCCAGCCCCTGGCAAGGCAGATCCTGTCCCTCACCTGTGGCTCTGGGCTCTGATGGGGACAGTGGGGAGTGATGGTGAGCAGTGAGCAGGGTAGGACCTTGACAGGTTTTGCTGTGGTTTGCTTGCAAAGAGACAACTCCTGCTGAAAAGGAATGAAATGTACCTTTAAAAGTACATTTTATCAGATACTTTGTGCCTCTCCAATTAGCTGCAGAAACCTTAGCAATAATTAGAGGTTCAGCAGTATTTAATGAGCCCCATGGAGTATTTGGGGCTGGTTACATCATCCTTAGGCACTGCCAGGAGACTCTGCCAAGGTACTGCCAAGAAGCCTCTCAAGAAGTCCAAGGCAGAAGCAAACTCCAAAGTACCTTGAAGCACTGATTGGCCTCACTGAGGCTTGTTACTGACAAAGGCTCCCCAGGGACTCCTTAGAGCAGCTTGTTAGAGGCCAGGATTGCAGGGAGACAAAGGAAAAGTGCAGGGGAGAAAAACTTGCCTTTGGTCTAGGAAGCAGAAAGGCCAAGCCCTGACCACTGCCCTTGGACTAGAAGAACCTCAAAGCCTCAAAGCCAAGTTTCTCCTCCCAGGCCTTGGTGGCAGAGGCAAGTGCCAGAGCCAAGGGCACAAAGCCCTTGGTCCTGTTTGGCCTCTTAGTGTTGACAGAGCCCTTGGCCATCCCTACTGCAGCCTCTCCTACACTGTCTCCTAGCTGCAGCTCTTTCCCTTCTGACTGTTGCCACCAACCTTGCTTCCCTACCCAGTGTTGGCCTTGATGGCTTGTGAACTATGGGAACACAGTGCAGCAGTGTAGTTGGAGGAAGGCAGATACCTGATTACGAATGGTTATTATGACCTGTGAGTGTAAGACTTCACACTTTAGATTGTTATAGCAGAGTCCCTGGTATCTTAACTTTCCTTTGATGCTTGCTAAAACCCTGATAAGATATAGGTACCTGTGTGATGCATTTTCTGTAACCAATCACAAACTGCTTCTGTGTTGTGTTAGCTTTTATAAAGAAGGATTTTGCATAATAAAGTGGACACCTGGCCTGCATCAGGCTGAGCCCTGTCTCTGAATTGTGGCAAACGGTGACCCCCGATGTGACAGGGGCGATGAAACGCTAAGCTGCGTCCTGCCGCGTGTTCCCTCGGCACTTTGAATGAGCTGCTGAAAGGAAGCAGGACAAGCCGGCCGGCCAGAGCCATCCCTCCTGCTGGCTGAGAGGTGAGCCGTGGGGAACATGGGGAACCAGGAGAGCTCCTCAGAAAGAGACCTTTATGGATTAATGCAAGAACTCCTTAGGAAGCATGGCAAAGCTATCTGTGGCCCTGATCTTAAGGAGATGCTGGAGTGGGTGCAGGAGAACATCCCGACAGTTACAATATCTAGCATGTTTAGGAGTGAAATCTGGGATCAAGTGGGAGTGAAGTTATGGGATGCTGCTGCCACAGGGAATGTTGAGGTGCAGCGTATGCTCCCGTGGTGGCGGATTATATTTGAGATGCTTAAAGGGCAAGAAAGGAACTCAGAACAGAGTATTGAGGGAGCTCAGACTCCTCCTCCGTTACCCTCTAAGCTGCCATCAAAGCCGAAGATGTGGACTGAGACTTTGGGTACATACGCAGCAGAATACCCCCCCGAGGATGACCTCCTAGATCCAGGTCCTGTTGATCCTGAACGGGAACCAGACCTTTATCCCCGGGATCCTCACAGTGTGTGGGCTTCTATTAAGCACCAAGCTGTTCAGGATGGAGACACTGAGGTTGCCTCAAGAATCGTGGCTCCTGTACTGTATGTGGGCAGAGCGGGTAACCCTCAATGGGAGGCTTTGGCCTTCCCAGTGATTAAAGAACTCTGTCATACTGCCACTGAGCTTGGGCTGTCTTCTCCTTATTTCGCTCATCTTTTAACATCCATACTCGACAATCATGTAATGACACCATACGACTTAACATCTCTAGCACAACTGTTGCTAACCACGGGAACCTTATATGCAATTCATAGACAGGCTGAAAGTGGTTTTAGAAGGCCAAATTGACAATGGGGAGGCAAAGGAAATATTACTGAGCCTGCAGTGTGCCCAGGCAGCCAAGAGGGCCAATGGCATCCTGGCCTATATCAGGAACAGTGTGGCCAGCAGGAGCAGGGAGGTCATTCTGCCCCTGTACACTGCATGGCCCCACCTTGAGTCCTGTGTCCAGTTCTGGACCCCTCAGTTTAGGAAGGATGTTGACTTGCTGGAACGTGTCCAGAAAAGGGCAACAAAGTTGGTGAGGGGTTTGGAACACAAGCCCTATGAGGAGAGGCTGAGGGAGCTGGGGTTGCTTAGCCTGGAGAAGAGGAGGCTCGGGGGAGACCTTCTTGTTCTCTACAACTACCTGAAAAGAGATTGTAGACAGGTGGGGGCTAGTCTTTTCTCCCAGGCATCCAGCACCAGAACAAGAGGACACAGTCTCAAGCTGTGCCAGGGGAGGTTTAGACTGGATGTTAGGAAGAAATCCTTCATAGAGGGAGTGATTGTCCATTGGAATGGGCTGCCTGGGGAGGTGGTGGAGTCACCATCATTGGAAGTGTTTAGGAGCAGACTTGATGGGGTGCTTGGTTACATGGTTTAGTTGACTAGGTGGTGCTGGATGATAGGTTGGATGTGATGATCTTGAAGATCTCTTCCAGCCTGGTCTATTCTATTCTATTCTATTCCATTCCATTCTATTCTATTCCATTCCATTCTATTCTATTCTATTCTATTCTATTCTATTCTATTCTATTCTATTCTATTCTATTCTATTCTATTCTATTCTATTCTATTCTATTCTATTCTATTCTATTCTATTCCTGCTGAAATTAGCTGTGGAAAATGCAAATGCAGATTGTAAGAAGCTGTTAAAATCTTTGCCTAATCAAAACCCCACCTTGCTAGAAATGATTGAAGCATGTAACAGGATAGGTACGATGGAACAGAAGTATGAAGCTATGGCTGCAGCTTTTGCAGCTATGAACGGTCCAATGAATACAGGGGTCTGTTATGGCTGTGGGTCATCTCAGAAAGAATTGTTTGGTAGCTAATACTGGAGCCAAACCTAAGGCACCCAGGATTTGCTCTAGGTGCCAGAAGGGGAGGCATAATGCTAACCAATGTCCATCTAAGTATAATTCTCAAGGGCAGCCTGCACAGGGAAACGGGATGCAGAGCGCGGGACGGTGCCGCATGCAGACACAAATCATCCAGCCGTCACCAGCCAGCCAGATGCCGGCAGCACACATGCCTCTGACCTCCGCCCAGCAACAGCAGGCAGCGCAGGACTGGACCTGGCAACCTCTGACACAGTAACTTTACTTGGTACCACGGTGCATTTATTGCCAACAGGTGTGTCAGGTCCTCTCCCAGCAAAAACCTCAGGCATTAGTAGATCCTCAACAACGCTATCAGGACTTTGTGTGCTTCCTGGGGTTGTTAACTCTGACAGCACAGATAAAATTCAGATCATGTCATGGACTCCATTTCCTCCCTGCACAGTACTGAAGGGAAGTCGTATTGCACAGCTATTATTGCTTCCCTTGGGATCGGAACGTCCCCCTGTAGAGGGACCTTTAAGAAATACAGGCGGATTCAGGTCTACTGGGGATCCACAGATTCTGTGGGTACAGACTATCTCTCAAAAACATCCTATCTGTCAATGTGTCCTGATGTATGGTCAGCAGAAAACAGTGCTTAGTGGCATTATTGATACTGGAGCAGATGTCACAGTGATTTCTAAAGCTAAATGGCCCCCCCGCTGGCCTGTAGCTAGTGCATCTCAGGTGCTGGCAGGCATAGGGGGAGCTGGAGAAAGTCATCAGAGCCTGAATTTCATTCAGATTCAGGGAACAGAGGGACATATAGCTTCTGTGAAACTTTGAAACATGTGAAACATGAGCCTGCAGTGTGCCCAGGCAGCTAAGAGGGCCAATGGCATCCTGGCCTGCATCAAGAACAGTGTGGCCAGCAGGAGCAGGGAGGTCATTCTGCCCCTGTACACTGCACTGGTTAGGCCACACCTCGAGTACTGTGTCCAGTTCTGGGCCCCTCAGTTTAGGAAGGATGTTGACTTGCTGGAAGGTGTCCCGAGAAGGGCAACAAAGTTAGTGAGGGGTTTGGAACACAAGCCCTACAAGGAGAGGCTGAGGGAGCTGAGGTTGCTTAGCCTGGAGAAGAGGAGACTCAGGGGTGACCTTATTACTCTCTACAACTACCTGAAGGGAGATTGTAGCCAGACGGATGTTGGTCTCTTTTCCCAGGCGGCCAGTACCAGAACAAAAGGACACAGTCTCAGGCTGCGCCAGGGGAGGTTTAGGTTGGAAGTTAGGAAAAAGTTCTATACAGAGAGAGTGATTGCCCATTGGAATGGGCTGCCTGGGGAGGTGGTGGAGTCGCCATCATTGGAGGTTTTCAGGAGAAGACTTGATGGGGTGCTTGGTGCCGTGGGTTAGATGTTTGGGTGGTGCTGGATTGGTTGATGGGTTGGACGAGATGATCTTGAAGGTCTCCTCCAACCTGGTTTATTCTATGTATTCTATGTATTTTGTTTTATCTGTGCCTATGGTGCTATGGGGTCGTGATGTGCTTTCACAATACAGGGTTGTTTGGGTGCCAGATTTAGCCAGATATGGCGATGACAGAGGTTCTTGGAATCAATATGGCTGACCAATATGATCGGGTATTGATCCTTTATTGTTCCAGTATTGCAGGCCTATGGCTCAGGCCTATGGTGAAAGCATGGCACAGTAAAGCATGGAAGGAGAGGAGACAGGACAGGCAGGAAAAGAAGAAGAAGAAGAAGTGTGTAGCAAGGAAACTGCTACAATTTATATAACCTTGGTATGCCTTGTTGGCATGGACTCATTGGTCCTCTATGAGTGACCACACATCACACTATTGTAGATTATTGGTCCAACTACGGATGACACGCGAGGTTTGTTGATGCAGGTGCATGTCCTGTTGTCCCGAGATAACTTACTATGTTTCTAGCTACCAGCGTCTTGTTTTAGTTACAGTGCTGCAGGCACAGCACTGTTTCGGCATACTGGTAGCTGGCTCTGCCCTTGTGCTGGGCATGGCCTTCCACCATGTCAGGCTGTTAGGCCTGCATTGCCAGATTGCTCACACCGCTCGTAACTGGTGTTCCCACAGGGAGTGACCATGAACACCCATTTTTAGAGGGGGCCATTGCAGTGCATGACACCCTTCAGTTAACTTGGAAAACAAATCCCCCTGTCTGGGTGGATCAATGGCCCCTACTATTGGAAAAGCTTCGTGCACTCCAAGAACTAGTCACAGAGCAATTAGGAAAAGGGCACATTGTACCCTCCACGAGTCCATGGAACTCTCCTATTTTGGTCATCAAAAAACAAACAGGCAAGTGGCGCTTGCTCCGTGATCCCAGAAAGATTAATGACATTATGGAAGATATGGGCAGCCTCCAACCAGGGCTACCCTCACCCACAATGATCCCATGATATTGGCATTTAACTGTTATGGACCTAAAAGATTGCTGCTTTAGCATTCCTTTACAACCAAATGATGCTCTTAAATTTGCTTTTTCAGTTCCAAATGTCAACCTGCAACAACCTTTGCAGAGATATCATTGGGTTGTGCTTCCAGAAGGAATGAAAAATAGTCCTACAATTTGTCAGTGGTATGTAGCCAAAATTCTCAGTCCTGTTGGAGAGACATTTCCTGATGCTCTGATATATCATTACATGGATGACATCCTAGTGGCAGCACAAAGCCCTGAGCTCATGGACAAAGCCGTAGCCCTTGCTGTATCCACTGTGACTCAAGTGGGGTTTTGTGTAGCATCTGAGGAAATTCAGAATGTACCACCTTGGAAATATTTAGGGTGGAGGATTCAGACCCAAACAATTGTTCCACAGCCTTTGCAAATCAATGTACATGTGAAAACTCTTCATGATGTCCAGAAATTGCTGGGAACCATAAATTGCCTTCATCTTTTAAATTGCTTGGTAATTGGGGACTTTCTCTCTGGATTTGCAGTTTTCTTAGAACAATTCTGTATGCTTTTACTGCTTTATTCTTTTTGCTACCTTTTTTTACCTTGTTTATTGTAATCCTTAATTGCTTTGTTAAGGGGATTCTTGTTATATAACAGAAGGGGGAAATGAAGGGTTGAACCTTGCAGAGCCAAGCTCCAAGCACTGCTGGACTGATAAGAGGAGACAGTGTTGACCTTGATGGCTTGTGAACTATGGGAACACAGTGCAGCAGTGTAGTTGGAGGAGGGCAGATACCTGATTACGAATGGTTATTATGACCTGAAAGAGTAAGACTTCACATTTAGCAGATTGATATAACAGAATCCCTGGTTCCAGTCATAAGCTGCTTCTGCGTTGTACTAGCTTTTATAAAGAAGGTTATTGCATAATAAAGTGGACACCTGGCCTGCATCAGGCTGAGTCCCGTCTCTTAATCGCAGCAAGGATGCCTTTGATTTTCTTGGCAACCTGGGCTCCCTGTTGGCTCCTATTCAGCTGCTTGTCCATCAGAACCCCCAGGTCCCTTTCTGCCAACCTCTTTCCAGCTACACTGCCTCTGGAGCATTGCTTGGGGTTGTTGTGACTCAGGTGCAGGACCTGGCACTTGGCTTTGATGAAGCTCCTCCTGGTAACTTTGGCCATGGATCCAAACTACCCAAGTCCTTCTGCAGAGCCTCCCTACCCTCTGCCATCTAACTTGGTGTGATCTGCTGACTCACTGCTGACACACTCTGTGTCTTCACCAAGGTCATCAATAAAGTTATTAAACAGAAGTGGTCCCAACACTGAGCCCTGAGGAACACCACTTGTGAACTGCCACCAGCTGGATTTAACTTCACTGAGCACCACTCTTTGGTCCCTTTCATGCAGCCAGGGCTGTATCCAGCAGAGCATTGCTCATCCAAGCCAGGGATGGGTCCTGGTCTGTCCTGGGATGGAATCAGGGTTTCAGGAGATGCACTTTGTACTGGGATGAGACTCAGACTGTGCTGGGAGATGGCAATGGGATCCCATTTGGACCAGGATCAGGTGACAGATGCACTGGGATCAGGATATCCACTTTGTGCTGTGCTAGGTGCAGCCGGAGCTGGGAAGGGGTCTAAGGGATGCACTTTGTACTGGCAGAGGAAACTGTATGGGAGATGGCAAAGTGATGCAGTTTGTCCTGGGATAAGACCACATCTGAACTGGGAGGGGTTCAGGAGATGCTGTTTGTACTGAGATGTGACCAGGTCTGTACTGGGAGGAGTTAAAAGGATCCCAAATTGTGCTGTGCAGGGACCAGAATGTACTGGAATGAGCCCAGGGAATGCAGCTTGTACTAGAACAGGGTCAGGAGTGCACTGGGAGGGCATGAAGGTGTGCAGTTTGTACTGGGTTGGATGCATTCAGTACTGGGAAGGGAGCCAGGAGATAGATTCAGTGCTGGGATGGGACACAGGCTGCAGTGCTAGAGGAGAGTAGGATCCAGTTTGGACTGGGATGAGGCCAGATCTGTACTGGGAGGGGTTAAAGGAGCCATGCTTGGACTGAGTCTATACTGGAAGGGGGTCAGGGTATCCAGTATGGACTCGGAGTAGGTGCAGTGTGTAAAGGGAGGGGGTTGGGGTATGAAGGCATGGGGAGATCTCCTGTTGTGATGGCAGTGCTGCTCTGGAGCACAGTGATACTGAATACTGAATACTGAATACACAGCTCTGTCCCACAAGCAGCCCTGGCCTGTCCCTGCCTGCAGTCCCAGCATGCCACATAGCAGCACAGCCTCCAAGCTGCCAGAGCATTCAGACCTTGCCCCAGCACAGAGGCTCAGGAGGAAAGGTTGGAAGGGCAGAAAGAGCAGCTGAGGACAGCCCAAGCTCTGGGACTGCCTGGCACTGCTGCTGTGCTGGGACTCTGCCCCTCCACCTCTGCACACAGGCAGAAACCTTGGAGGAAGGAACTCAGACAAGCAACTCAGGAGGAAGGAAAACAGAGAAGCAGGGTACTTTATTGTCGAACACCCAGGGAGCACAGCTCCTCATGTCTGCAGCCTCTGGGTCACACCAGAGAGGAAAACACTGAACCAGAAATGATCTGAAGAAAGATATTGGTGTGGCAAAAATATCCTCACAAGGGGAACAGCACCGGCAGCAGCCAGAACTCAAGCAGCTAGGCTGGGCCTGCACTGAGTGACACCAGAACTGCTCTGCAGGAGAAGACAAAGAGTTTATTGCTTCTGAAAGCACCCAGGGCTCAGTTTGCTCAGGGCAGCCTTGAGCTCCTCATTCCTCAGGCTGTAGATGAGAGGGTTCACTGCTGGAGGTGCCACTGAGTACAAAACTGACACCACCAGGTCCAGGGATGAGGAAGAGATGGAGGAGGGCTTGAAGTAGGCAATGGAGCCAGTGCTGAGAAACAGGGAGACCACAGCCAGGTGAGGGAGGCAGGTGGAAAAGGCTTTGTGGCGTCCCTGCTGAGAGGGGATCCTCAGCACTGCCCTGAAGATCTGCACATAGGACACCACAATCAACACAAAACAGACAAAGAATAAACAGCCACTGGCCCCAAGAAGCCAAAGTTCCCTGAGGTAGGATGTGGAGCAGGAGAGCTTGAGGATCTGGGGGATTTCACAGAAGAACTGGTACACAGCATTGCCCTGGCAGAGGGGCAGGGAAAATGTACTGGCTGTGTGCAGCAGAGCATTGAGAGCCCCAGAGGCCCAGGCAGCTGCTGCCAGGTGGACACAAACTCTGCTGCCCAGGAGGGTCTCATAGTGCAGGGGTCTGCAGATGGCAACGTAGCGATCGTAGGACATGATGGCGAGGAGACAAAATTCTGCTGACATGAAAAAGGGAAAGAGAAAAACCTGAGCAGCACATCCTGCATAGGAGATGTCCCAGGTATCCCTCAAGGAATTGTGCATGGATTTGGGCACAGTGGTGGAGATGGCACCCAGGTCAAGGAGGGCAAGGTTGAGGAGGAAGAAGTACATGGGGGTGTGGAGGTGGTGGTCCCAGGCTATGGTGCTGATGATGAGGCCATTGCCCAGCAGGGCAGCCAGGTAGATGGCCAGGAAGAGCCAGAAGTGCAGGAGCTGCAGCTGCCTTGTGCCTGGCAATGGCAGGAGGAGGAAGTGGGTGATGGAGCTGCTGTTGGCCATCTGCTGCCTCTGGCCATGGAGACCTGTCCAAGGAGGGAAAGGCAGTGACAAGTTAGGGCACACTTCTCTAAGCCTCATTGTAACCCTTGTCCCTGAGCTGCAGGAGGAATGGATCAGCTCAGGCCCATCACTACCAACCCATGGCAGAGTTCATCACAGCTTCAAATGCAGCAGGGACCCAGAATTGCCATGAAGATTCCTCTGGTGTCAGAACAGAAAGTTACTAACAGCCCAATCCCAGGGAACAAGAGTTCCATTGTGGTGGGTTGAAATTTCCCCCAGCATTAGCTTTGCCAGAGCAGCTCAGTTAGAAGCAAATGAAGCTGTATTGACAAGCAAGAGCTACACTCTGCAATGGAATGCAATGAACAGGTACAGAACATCCAGGAGTGACAGTATTAGACAGGTATTTGCAATTAGCAAACAACACAAAACCCCCTTGGCCAGAGACCAGGGAAGCTGTTCCACTGCCCCTAACCTCTACACCCCTGTTCCATGAGAGACAGGAGGAGTTGAGAGAGAATAAAAGCAGTGGGTTAGACTTAGCCAAGTGCAGCCAAAGCAGGTGATCTCTCCCAAGAGAAGTAAAACATCTGAGATCAGAAGAGAGAGAATTGTTATGGTACAGCTCCTCTGATTCCAGATATTTATCCAATGAATTTCTTTAGAATAATCTTTTCTTTTCCTTTTCACACCCAAGAGTGATCTATTTATTGTGTTTCTATTTTTCTACTCAAAATCTGTAACTAAATTTTAAAGGCATTGCCTAAAACCATCACACCCATGGAGAGGTGGAGAAACAGGGAGCAGGCCTGCAGTGCTGCAGACACAGCGAAGGGAAGACAGAAAGGCAGAGGGGCTGGGGGTGAAGCCTTCTCCTTCCCCAGCTCTGCTCACTGCTGCTCACAGGATGGAACTGAAGGGCTTTGGTCCTCCTTCTGTGTGCACTCTCCAGGAGCCTTCAGCTGAGCGTCAGCAGCTGAGATGGAGATGCCTCCAGGAGCTACAGCTGCAGTGTCCTGCACCCACAGCCTCACTGTGTCAGTGACTGCAGAGACTTCTCCTCCAGTGAGCTCTCAGCATCCTCCCAGTCCTGGCCACCTCAAAGCTCTCTCTGCCTTTCTCATCTCCCTGAGATCCTCTGGCAGTGTGCCCAGCCCTGCTGTGCTGTGCAGAGGAGCTGCTTCTGGCCAGAGCTGTCCCTGCAGCACTGCCTGCTTGCCAGCATCAATCTCCAGCCCAGGAGCCTGGCCCAGCTCAGCAGCAGAGGAACAGTCCAAGGCATTTAAAGGAGCCCTCCGGTGACTTTGGTGCCAAGTCCATGAACCTCAGAGACTGAGAAGCTGATGAAACCTCTCCAGAAGTCAAAGTCAGATTCAAACTCTGAATTTTGTTCTACTGTTAATGGGTCCCACTGAGGCATACTGGGAAAGGGTCCCCAGGGTCTGGTTAGAGCAGGACCGAGTAGATGCAAGGGAAACATCACTGGAGGCACTGAAGCATCTCCCAAGCTCTGGTCAGAGCAGAGAACTGAGGCAGTGCTGAAAGGTCAGGACAAGCAGCTCAAGGTGGCTCTGCTGTTGAGCAAACCTGGAGGGGTTTCGTTGATCCAAAGGGCCAAACCCTGACCCCCAGCCCCTGGCAAGGCAGATCCTGTCCCTCACCTGTGGCTCAGGGTTCTGTTGGGGACAGTGGGGAGTGAGGATGAGCAGTGAGCAGGGTAGGACCTTGTCAGGTTTTGCTGGGGTTTGCTTGCAAAGAGACAACTCCTGCTGAAAAGGAATGAAATGTACCTTTAAAAATACTTTTTATCCGATGCTTTGTGCAATAAAAACCTCTCCAATTAGCTGCAGAAACCTTGGCAAGAATTAGAGGTTCAGCAGTATTTAATGAGCTCCATGGAGTATTTGGGGCTGATTACATCATCCTTAGGTACTGCCAGGAGACTCTGCCAAGCTACTGCCAAGAAGCCTCTCAAGAAGTCCAAGTCAGAAGCAAACTCCAAAGTACCTTGAAGCACTGATTGGCCTCTCTGAGGCTTGTTACTGACAAAGGCTCCCCAGGGACTCATTAGAGCAGCTTGTTAGAGGCCAGGATTGCAAGGAGACAAAGGCAAAGTACAGGGCAGAAAACCTTGCCTTTGGTCTAGGAAGCAGAAAGGCCAAGCCCTGACCACTGCCCTTGGACTAGAAGAACCTCAAAGGCTCAAAGCAAAGTTTCTCCTCATAGGCCTTGGTGGCAGAAGCAAGTGCCAGAGCCAAGGGCACAAAGGCCTTGGTCCTGTTGGGCCTCTCAGCCTTGCCAGAGCCCTTGGCCATCCCTACTGCAGCCTGTCCTATGCTGTCCCATGCCTGCAGTTCTTTCCCTTCAGGCTGCTGACACCAATCTTTCTTCCCCTCCCAGCTCTCTCTCTTCTATTTCCATCCCTTCCCTGAGCTGTCTCAGCTCTCCCTGCCATTTCCTGACACCTCTGGATGGCCTCATGCATAGCAGCTCTGCCCTTTGAGGGACATTTCTTTGGCCTGATCTCCACTCTGAACCTTCCAAGGTGCACTTTGTGGAGGTTTTGGTCTCTTCCCACTCCCCAGATGAGCTCCATCCTCTCTGAAACCACTCTTCAGCCATGTGCACACTGCTGTGGCAGTGCCCTGAGCCTCCATTCTCCAGGCTGAAGCAGCCCAGGTCCCTCAGCCTCTCCACAGAGATGTCAGCTCCCATCCTGGCAGATCTCCACTGCAGCCTCCCCAGTTCCTCCTAGGCTCTTCTAGTCTGGAGAATGCAACATCCAGACACCAAGCATCCAGATGTGGCCACAGCAGTGCTGAGTCTGGGGGAGGACCACTCCTGTGTCTGGGTGGCCACACTCCTCCTGCCACAGCCCAGCTGCAGTTGGCCTCCTTCCCTGTGTGCAGGGTTTGCTGCACCCCAGGGTATTTGGTATGGCTCCTGCAGACCCTGTGGTGTTTTTCTGCCTGGGTCTGGGACACACCAGAACCTCCAGTTCCAAACCAACAGGGAACCAGTTTGCACTGGGATGGGCTTGTTCCCATGGCAATGGCGAGCTCCACTTGCTTCAGTGCAGGTTGTGCTTTTGCAGTCAAGCATCGAGGAGACAAAAGATCAGGGTGTCCCTTCAGTAAGTCAAATAAAGGACCTAGGAAGGGTCTTATCCAGTTTATGGCTCCAAGTAATTTCTGCAAATCATTAAGGCTGGTCACAGATTGCTGTCTTTGTATCATTTGTGGTTGCATTGCTTGATCTAAGATTTTTAGTCCCAAATATTTGGAAGGTGCTTGGTGCTGCACCTTCTCTGGGGCTATTTCTAATCCATATTAGAAAGGAAGCTCCTCCTTACAATGACCTTTCAGATGATGAAAAGAAATATGCTTTGTCCACAGACGGTTCCTGTCGTCTTGTCGGGAACAAGCGAAGGTGGAAGTCTGCAGTGTGGAGTCCAACACGCCGAGTTGCAGAGGCGAAGGATGGAGAAGGAGAATCCGGTCAGTTTGCAGAGGTAAAAGCTGTCCAGCTAGCTCTCGACGTAGCTGAACGTGAGAGATGGCCAAAGCTTTATCTCTACACCGACTCATGGATGGTAGCCAATGCTCTATGGGGTTGGCTAAAGAACTGGAAGAAGAATGGCTGGCAGAGGAAAGGAAAACCCATCTGGGCAGCCGACCTGTGGCAAGACATTGCTGATCGAGTCGAGAGAATTCCAGTGAAAGTGAGACACATTGATGCTCACATTCCTAAGAGCAAAGCTACTGAGGAACAGCAACACAACCATCAGGCAGATTTAGCTGCAAGAGTTTCTCAAGTAGACAAGGACTCTGAACTTGATCTCAACTGGAAACACCGAGGTGAGATATTCTTAGCTCGGTGGGCTCACGATTCATCAGGACATCAAGGCAGAGATGCAACATACCAGTGGGCTCGTGACAGATCCATAGACATTTCCATGGATGCCATCACCCAAGTTATCCATGACTGTGACATTTGTGCTGCTATTAAGCAGGCAAAACGAATTAAGCCCTTGTGGTATGGTGACAGATGGTCCAAGTACAGGTATGGTGAAGCCTGGCAGATTGACTACATCACTCTACCACGTTCTCGTTCTGGTAAGCAATACATGCTTACTATGGTAGAGGCAAACACCGGATGGCTGGAAACTTATGCAGTTCCACATGCAACTGCACGCAACACCATTCTCGGTCTGGAGAGACAGATCCTGTGGAGACACGGAACTCCAGAGAGGATTGAGTCAGACAACGGAACTCACTTCAAGAACAACCTTGTAAAGAGCTGGGCAAAAGAGCACGGTATTGAGTGGATTTTCCATATTCCTTACTATGCACCAGCTGCAGGGAAGATTGAACGCTACAACGGTTTGTTGAAGACCACTCTCAAAGCCATGGGAGGTGGATCTTTGAAAAACTGGGAGAAACATTTAGCACAAGCAACCTGGCTGGTGAATAGTAGAGGTTCAGTGAAACGAGCTGGACCGGCATATTCAGACATGCTGCAGAAAGTAGAAGGTGATAGAGTTCCTGTTGTTAGAGAAAAGAATCTGTTAGGTAAAACTGTTTGGGTATTTTCACCCTCAGGAGAGGCTAAACCTGTCCGAGGGGTGGTTTCAGCAGAGGGTCCGGGTCACACTTATTGGGTAATGCAAGAGAATGTTGAAATTCAGTGTATTCCACAAAGAGATTTAACTTTAGCTGAAAGAGTTTAATTTCAGACTGTTGTACAGCTACAACACATCCAAAGGAAGAGTCCCTGAGGAATCTACGGTGCACGAACCCTGAGAACCCTGAGAGCCCTGAGTCAACTGAGAGTCCCTGTGTTCTTGTTTCCCTTTTCTTCGCTTCGTCGGCAGAGAGACAAACTGTTTTCCATTTTCTTGATTTTGGATTTTCTTGGACTTCTGAATCATCTACATCTGAGTATAGACGGAATGGACTATGAACTTGACTTACAAACTGTAACTATTGTTCTGGATTGGATGGACAGTACGAACAGCCAATGAAATTGTTTAGAAAGGGGTGGACTGTGGTCATTTGAGGCTGTGCCTTTAAGAACAAACACTGCTGGAACACACTGGCTAATGTTTTCGGTACTAGAACCAAAACATTCTGATATTCTAAACGAATTTCATTGGTTGATAAACAAAAATGCAGCTTTAGATTGTAGAGCAGTTGGAATTTTTTTTTTTCTTCAGTTCTGTTCGGTTTGGGAGTTAGGGGAGTTTGGTGTTTCAGCCTGTTCTCCCTGCCTGCTTCTTCTGCGAACTGCTGGAGTTGGCCTTCAGATAAGCAAACACTAATCATGCATGGGCTTTTGAAGCTTGCTAACAACTCTTTTCCTTAGTAACTTGCCTTTCTCTCTTTCTAACCCCCTTTTTGGGGAAAAAGGGAGGTAGGGAGGGAGAGAGGGGGTTCCAAGGAGGGGATCCCTCCCTCGGGGAGGGATTTTTGTTGTGTTATTTGTCTTTGCTGTGTATTTCTGTGTATATATTGTAAATACCTGTATATATTGTGTTATATATAACCTGCTTTCCATATATGCTTGTAAATATATAGCTTTTGCTCTTCGACTGAGTTAGCTGTGGTTTCTTACTCTGTGGAGGAGGGAGAGCTAAGCCCTCTCTCAACCTACCACAGCTCTCTAGGACTGCTAAGCAACATCACTGGCATGTTGCAGGTTCTGTGGAATTTGGTTCCATCATGGCATGAAAAGAGACAACCTTTCTGTGGGGATATATTGAAGAGTGCCTTGAAGCGGTCAGTCCCTGGGTGGCAGGGTGTGTGGAAGGACTTGGGCAGGTTCCTAGGAGCATTATCACCTCCCATAGCCTGGGACTTTACCCCAGAAAAGGTGAGCGATCCTACTAAACTGACTTGCCATCTGATGGAAGGGTGCCTCGCTTATCCCAGTGAGAACCAACAACTTCTTGCACTCTACTGGGGCCTGGCCTGTGCTTACTGAGCCACAGTTCAGTACTCTGTGAGGACTATGGCTGAGGCAGGCACCCAAACACTACCTGAGGACACCATGGTAGAGATGGGGACCCAAACAGCAACCAGAGAGATTGCCCCAGTTGTAAAAAAGAAGCAGTGGACAAGGAGGTCAACAGGTCCCTCTCATCAACTGATAAGAGATGAGGAAGATTATGATCAAGAGGCTGGTCCATCAAGTTGGAAATCAGAGGAAGTGAGTGAGATTAAACAAGAAGCAGAGACTACTCGGTCCTTAACCTCAGCAGAACTGAGAGACATAGGCAAGGATCATAGTCACCAGCCAGGAGAGTGAATTGCTGCTTGGCTGCTCCGGTGCTGGGATAATGGGGCTGACAGCCAACTGCTGGAAGGGAAAGAGGGCCAACAATTGGGACCCATTGCTAGAAACAGAGGCATTGAGAAAGGCATTGCAAAGGAGACAGGCATATGCAGCCTCTGGAGATGACTCCTGCTAAGTGTGAGGGCCAGGTACCCATGCAAGGAGGACCTTATGAGTTCTCCAGGGAAGTGGAACACTGCAGATGAAGGAATCCAATACTTAAGAGAATTAGCAGTGTTGGAAGTTATCTATAGTGATTTAGATGATCAAAGTGTCTCCACAGATCCAGAGGATGTCCCATGCACACGGGCCATGTGGAGGAAAGTGATCCAAGGTGCTCCAGCATCATATTCAAACAGCCTAGCGATGATGTACTATTTGGATGAGGACACACAGTCTGTGGAGACAGTGTCAGCCTGGCTCCAGAATTTGGAGGATAACCTCTGTACCAACTCATGCCACAAGCCAGTGCCTCATCTACCTGGTGTACTCCAAGAAATCCATCCCCTCCTGCCTCAGTCAGAGGGAAAGGGAGCCCCAGATGCACACCATGTGGAGTACTCTGGTTTTTCCTGTGTGACCAGGGGGAGGACAGGAGGAAGTGGGATGGTGAAGCCACTTATAAATTGGAAGCTCAGGTGCATGAACTGAGAGGGAAAACAACAGTTAAAAAGGGATCATCTAAGCAGGCAGCAAAGGTAGCTGCTGTAGAAAGCCAAGAGAGTAATCCACGATCTCTAAGGAGGAAAAGAACTGAAGTTGCACCTCTTGATCCTGATGAGGGGACCTCTGGCCAGGTACCACCCAGATCAGATAGTGAATACTCTGATGAAGACAAGGAGTAGAGGGTCCCTGCCCTCAGCTGGAGAAGGAGAGGGATGACAGAGTGTATTGGACTGTGTGGGTTTGAAGGCCTGGCACATCAAAGCCATGGAAGTATAAGGTGTTGGTAGACACAGGGCACAGTGCACATTGATGCCATCAGGACACAAAGGCACTGGATCCATCTAGATTTCTGGAGTGACAGGAGGCTGCCAGGAGCTGTCTGTACTAGAAGCTGATGTGAGCCTGACAGGGAACAAGTGGGAAAAACAGATCAGATATAGGTAGAGATTACCTCAAGAGAGGGTACTTCAAGGACCCAAAGGGCTCTCGATGGGCTTTTGGTGTGGCCATGGTGAACACAGAGAAGATCAGAGAGCTGTCTGCCCTGCCTGGCCTTGCAGAGAATCCCTTCCTTGTGGGACTGCTGCAGGTTGAAGAAAGCTGCCAGCTGCTACCAGGACTGTGCACTGGCAGCAATATCACACAAACTGCGATTCCCTGGGTTCCATTCATGAGCTGATTCACCAGCTGGAGATCCAGGGAGTGACCAGCAAGACACATTTGCCTTTCAACAGTCCCAGCTGGGCAGTGCAGAAACCTGACAGAGGGTGGAGATTAACAGTGGACTATTGAAGCCTGAATGAAGTGACACCACCACTGAGTGCTGCTGTGCCAGACATGCTGGAGCTCCAGGATGAGCTGGAGTCAAAGGCAGCCAAGAGGTTCTCTACAATCAACATTGCCAATGCTGCCTTCTCCATTGGTAGCAGAGTGCAGGCCACAATTTGCTGTCACATGGAGGGGTGTGCAATACACCTGGAATCGACTGCCCCAGCGGTGGAGGCATAGCTCCACCATTTGTCATGGACTAATCCAGACTGCACTGGGAAGGCTGATGCCCCTGAACATCTCCAGTACATCCATGGCATCATTGTGTGGGGCCACAGGGCAGAAGAAGTGTTGGAGAAGGGAGAAAAAAATTATTCAGATACTTCTGAAGGCTGAATTTGCCATAAAGAAAAGCAAGGTCAAAGGCCCTGCAGAGGAAATTCAGTTCTTGGCAAGAAAATGTCAGGCTGGATGCTGTCATGTACCTATGGACATGGTCAACAGGATAGCAACCATGTCTCCAACAAGAAGGAGACACAGTCTGTCCTAGGCCTTGGGGGGCTCTGCAGAATGCATGTCCCAGGCTGCAGTCAGCTTGTGAGCCCTCTCTATCGAGTGACCTGAAAGCAGAATCATTGTGAGTGGGGCAGTGAGCAACAAGGCTTTGAGCAGATCAAAGAGGAGGGAGCAGTGCAGTGGCACTTGGGCCTATCTGAATGGCACCATTGGTGCAAAATATCCTCTACACTGCAGCCAGGGAGCATGGAGAGCTGTCCCCAGTAGGTTCTTCTCACACACAACAGGAACTCTATCTCCATGTGCTACTGGTAGCAAATCAGACTGAGCTGGACCTGCTGTGGTGGTTTGAGGCTATGCCTTTAAAATTCAGTTACAGATTTTGAGCAGAAAAGTGGAAAAAGAAATAAATCACTCTTGGGTATCAAAAAAGGAAAACTAAAGATGATTCTAAACAAATTCATTGGAGAAATATCTGCCATGAACCAGGCTGTACATAAACAATTCTTTCTCTTTTCTGATCTCTCTGCTTGCTTCACTCAGCAGAGACTAATCTGCTTCTGGCTGACCTTGGCTTGGCTGTGTTGTTTAGTTAAGTCTAACCCTTTGCTTTTCTCTCTGCTCCTTTCTCTCTTGTGGGAAAGGGGGAGGGGGGCAGTGGAACAGGTCTCTGACCAGGGGGGTTCTGTGTTGTCTGCTAATTGTAAATCTCTGTATAATATTGTAACTCCTGTATATGCTGCACACATTCATTGCACTCCACTGTAGAGTGTAGTTCTTGCTTGTAAATACAGCTTCCATTCTCTTCCAACTGAGTTGGTCTGGCAAGGTTAATGTTTGTGGGGGGAATTTCAACCCACCACATACAGTCAACTTGTGAGCCCTCTCTATTGAGTGACCTGGAAGAAGAATCATTCTGAGTTGGGCAGTGAGCAACAAGGCTTTGAACAGATAAAACAAAAGAGAGCTGTGCAGGAGCACTTGGGCCTATCCAAACAGGACCATTGGTGCACAATGTCCTCTGCAGTGCAGCCAGGGAGCATGGTCTCACTTGGAGTCTCTGGAAGAAGACATCAGGTGAAATCCCAGGTCAGATATTGGGATTTTGGAGTAGAGGATATGGAGGATCAGAAGCCCACTACACACCAACTGAGAAGGAGATCTTAGCAGCTGTTGTGCGTTTAAGGCACTGGGATGTCTTAAACCATAGAGTAGAGGCCTCCAGAGGGTAGATAGGTCCAGGTGGTGGACAGGAAAGTGCAATCTTTTGTTGTTTCATTCCCATAAGCCCTGCATCTCTATACAAATGGACATTTCTCTTTGTTCTTTTCTTTTCCTCCCTCTCTGCTCCTGGAATGTTCACAGAGCTTTAATGGGGTTTGGTGCAGGGGAGTGAGGCCAGGTTTGGCCATGGCAATGCTGCCAGTTGGAGCCCAGAGTGGCCTGGTCTGTTTCAGCCTGGAGCTGGCAAGCAGAATTCGGAGCTGCATCACTCAGGGATGGGGCAGAGCCAAAGAGGCATGGTGCAGGAGGGAGCATTTGCAGCCTGGGTGTTTGGCTCTGTTTGGAGGATGGCTGTGGGAAGCTTTGGCCTGAGGAAGCCTTTGGAGAGCCTCTGCTGAGGCGGACTATGGATTTTGTATCTTTTCTATGCTCTGCACTGTAGGATGGAGTTATGAAGAGTACTTTCATTTACACTTCCATTCTCTCCAATCCTGTGTGGAAGGCTTTCTTGAACAGCTTTAGAGAAGGGTTACAGAGCACCTGTCCCATTCCTTAAACCCAAGACCGCAGCCTAGGAAGGAGCTGGAGCTGCTTCAGAAGCAATGGGGACAGAAGCAGCTCTCCTCTCAGCACCCAGCTTGCCTGTGCTGCCCTGGATGTTCAGAGGGAACTTTCCCTCTCCACATCACGAGCCCAGCACTACAGGCAGTGAGTGAGCAGCACTGATTACACAGCAAGCTGGACTGGGGAAACCAAAGCAGCCAGGGATTCTGGGAGAGATTCTGGACTGGCCAGAGGGCAGAGATTTCGGAGTGTGGCCTGAGGAAGTGGTTGGTGCCCAGGAGGCAGCACCATACAAGGAGTTATCTGAGGAGGGAAGGCCTCATACTCTGGTTACTGATGGATCCTGTTGGGTAGTAGGAAACCATTGGGAGTGGGAACTGCTGTATGGAGTCAAACACAACAGGTTGTTGAGGCCACTGAAGAAGAAGGTGAATGGAGTCAATATGAAGCAGTGAAAGCATCCAACTGGCTCTAGAGATTGCTGAGAGAGAAAAATGTCCAGGAGCTTAACTCTACACAGATTCTTGGATGGTGGCAGTGGAAGAAGATCAATTGGCAAGGCAGGGGGAAGTCCATCTGGGCTGCTTCATTGTGGTAGGACTTTGCTGCTTGGGTAGGAAACAGCTCTGAAAGTAAGCCATGGGGATGCTCCCATGCCTAGGGGCTGTGCTCCTGAAGAACACCAAAACAATGAGCAGGTAGAGAAGGCTGCCAGAAGTGATGTAGCCCAAGTGGATCTGGACTGGGAGTGTAAAGGTGAACTGTTTGTACCTCCATGGGCACATGAAAGATCAGGACATCTAGGGAGAGATACTATGCATAAGGCCATCCAGAGGCCTCAGGAACTGTCAGGGAGAGATGAGACAGCTCAGGGAAGGGATAGAAATGGCAGGCGGAGAGCTGGCTGGGGAAGCAAGGTTGGTGTCAGCAGTCTGAAGGGAAAGAGCTGCAGGCATGGGACAGTGGAGGAGAGGCTGCAGTAGGGATGACCAAGGGCTCTGGCAAGGCTGAGAGGCCCAACAGGACCAAGGTCTTTGTCCCCTTGGCTCTGGCAGTTGCCTCTGCCACCAGGGCCTGTGAGGAGAAACTTGGCTTTGAGCCTTTGAGGTTCTTCTATTGCAAAGGCAGTGGTCAGGGCTTGGCCTTTCTGCTTCCTAGACCAAAGGCAAGTTTTTCTGCCCTGCACTTTGCCTTTGTCTCCCTGCAATCCTGGCCTCTAACAAGCTGCTCTAATGAGTCCCTGGGGAGCCTTTGTCAATAACAAGCCTCAGTGAGGCCAATCAGTGCTTCAAGGTACTTTGGAGTTTGCTTCTGACTTGAACTTCTTGAGAAGCTTCTTGGCAGTAGCTTGGCAAAGTCTCCTGGCAGTACCTAAAGATGATGTAATCAGCCCCAAATACTCCATGGGGCTCATTAAATACTGCTGAACCTCTAATTCTTGCCAAGGTTTCTGCAGCTAATTGGAGAGGTTTTTATTGCACAAAGCATCTGATAAAAGTTATTTTTAAAGGTACAGTTCATTCCTTTTCAGCAGGAGTTCTCTCTTTGCAAGCAAACCACAGCAAAACCTGACAAGGTCCTACCCTGGTCACTGCTTATCCTCACCCTCACTGCCCCCAGTAGAGGCCTGAGCCACAGGTGAGGGACAGGATCTGCCTTGCCAGGGGCTGGGGCTCAGGGCTTGGCCCTTTGGATCAATGAATCCCCTCCAGGTTTCCTCAGCAGCAGAGCCATCTTTAGCTGCTTGTCCTGACCTTTCAGCACTGCCTCAGTTCTCTGCTCTCACCAGATCCTGGAGTTGCTTCAGTGACTCCAGTGATGCTTCCCTTGCATCAATTCTGTCCTGCTCTAAGCAGACCCTGGGGACCCTTTCCCCATATGCTTCATTGAGACCCATTAAAAGTAGAAGAAATTTCAGAGTTTGAATCTGACTTTGACTTCTGGAGAGATTTCATCAGCTTCCTCTCAGTCTCTGAGGATTACAGGGCACCAAAAACCACCATAGGAGTCAATAAAATGCCTCGGGCTGATCCTCTGCTGCCCTAATGGGCCGGACTCCTGGGCTGGAGGGAGCTGCTGGCAAGCAGGCAGCACTGCAGGAGACAGCTCTGGCCAGGAGCAGCTCCTCTGCACAGCACAGCAGGGCTGAGGACACTGCCAGAGGATCTCAGGGAGATGAGGAAGGCAGAGAGAACTTGAAGCTGGCCAGGACTGGGAAGGATGACTGGAGGTGAAGTCACTGCAGTCACTGACACAGTGAGGCTGTGGGTGCAGGACACTGCAGCTGTAGCTCCTGCAGGCATCTCCATCTCGGCAGCTGATGCTCAGCTGAAGGCTCCTGGAGTGTGCACACAGAAGGAGGACCAAAGCCCTTCAGTTCCATCCTGTGAGCAGCAGTGAGCAGAGCTGGGGAAGGAGAAGCCTTCACCCCCAACCCCTCTACCTTTCTTTCTTCCCTTCACTGTCTCTGCAGCACTGCAGGCCTGCTCCCTGTTTCTCCACCTCTCCATGGGTGTGGTGGTTTTAGGCAATGCCTTTAAAATTTAGTTACGGATTTTGAGCAGAAAAGTAGAAACAAAATCTCAGCTGTTTTGCTTCACTCTGGAGAGATCAGCTGCTTTGCCTGGCCTTGGCTAAGTCTAACCCACTCTTTTTTTCTCTCTGTCATTGTCACTCCTGGATGTTTTGTACCTGTTCATTGCATTCCATTGCAGAGTGTAGCTCTTGCTTGTCAATACAGGTTCATTTGCTTCTAACTGAGCTGCTCTGGCAAAGCTGATGCTGGGGGAAATTTTAACCCAGGACAATGGGACTCTTGTTCCCTGGGATTGGGCTGTTGGTCACTTTCTGTTCTAACACCAGAGGAATCTTCATGGCACAATTCTGGGTCCCTGCTGCATTTGAAGCTGTAATGAACTCTGCCATGGGTTGGTAGTGATGGAACTGAACTAATCCATTCCTCATGCAGCTCAGTGAGGGAGGTGATGATGAGGCTGAGAGAAGTGTGCCCTAACTTGTCACTGCCTTTCCCTCCTTGGACAGGTCTCCATGGCCAGAGGCAGCAGATGGCCAACAGCAGCTCCATCACCCACTTCCTCCTCCTGCCATTGCCAGGCACAAGGCAGCTGCAGCTCCTGCACTTCTGCCTCTTCCTGGCCATCTACCTGGCTGCCCTGCTGGGCAATGGCCTCATCATCAGCACCATAGCCTGGGACCACCACCTCCACACCCCCATGTACTTCTTCCTCCTCAACCTTGCCCTCCTTGACCTGGGCTCCATCTCCACCACTGTGCCCAAATCCATGGACAATTCCCTGAGGGACACCAGGGACATCTCCTATGCAGGATGTGCTGCACAAGTCTTTTTTTTCCTCTTTTTCATTTCAGCAGAGTTTTCTCTCCTCACAATCATGTCCTACAATCGCTATGTTGCCATCTGCAGACCCCTGCACTATGAGACCCTTCTGAGCAACAGAGTTTGTCTCCACATAGCAGCAGCTGCCTGGGCCTCTGGGGTTCTCAATGCTCTGCTGCACACAGCCAATACATTTTCCCTGCCCCTCTGCCAGGGCAATGCTCTGCACCAGTTCTTCTGTGAAGTCCCCCAGATCCTCAAGCTCTCCTGCTCCACATCCTACCTCAGGGAACTTTCGCTTGTTGTGGCCAGTGCCTGTTTATTCTTTGTCTGTTTTGTGTTGATTGTGGTGTCCTATGTGCAGATCTTCAGGGCAGTGCTGAGGATCCCCTCTCAGCAGGGATGCCACAAAGCCTTTTCCACCTGCCTCCCTCACCTGGCTGTGGTCTCCTTGTTTCTCAGCACTGGCTCCATTGCCTACCTGAAGCCTCCCTCCCTCTCTTCCCCATCCCTGGACCTGGTGGTTTCAGTTCTGTACTCAGTGGTGCCTCCAGCACTGAACCCTCTCATCTACAGTCTGAGGAACCAGGAGCTCAAGGATGCCCTGTGCAAACTGATCCCTTCATGCTTTCAGAAGCAATAAACTCTTTGTTTTCTCCTGCAGAGCAGTTCTGATGTCATTCAGTGCATCCCCAGCCTGGCTGTTCAAGTTCTGCCTGCTGCTGGGGCTGTTCCCCTTGTGAGAATGTTGTTCCCACATAAATGTCTTTCTTCAGAGCATTTCTGGTTCAATGTTGTCCTGTCTGGTGTGACCCAGAGGCTGCAGACATGAGGAGCTGTGCTCCCTGGGTGTGCTCAACGGAATAAAGGACCTTGTAGGGGCTTGTTGTTCTGAGTTCTTTCCTCCAAGGCTTCTGTGGAGCTGGAGGCCAGTGTCTGTGTGCAGAGGTGGAGGGGCAGAGTCCAGGCACAGCAGCAGTGCCAGGGACACCCAGAGCTTGTGCTGTCCTCAACTGCTCTTTCTTCCCTTCCACCCTCTCCTGCTGAGCCTCTGTGCTGGGCAAGACCTGAGTGCTCTGGCAGCTTGGGCACTGTGCTGCTGTGTGGCAGTGCTGGGACTGCAGGCAGGGACAGTCCAGGGCTGCTTGTGGGACAGAGCTGTGCTCCAGAGCAGCACTGCCATCAGAACAGGAGGTCTCCTCATGCCTTCATGCCCCATCCCCCTCCCATTGCAGACTGCACCTACTCGCAGCCCAATGTTTTTCTCCAGTCCATTTCTGATTCAGCACTGCTCTGCCTGCTGTGACCCAGAAATTGCAGACATGAGGAGCACTCTTCCCTGTGTTTTCAACACAATCAAGGGCCCTTCAAGGTTTGTTTTTCCAAGCTCCTTCCTGACAGCTTTCTCTGAAGCTGCAGGGCAGTTCTGTGTGCAGAGGTAAAGAGGTAGACTCCCCATAGAGGTTGCTGGGCTCTGATCCTGGGAAGAATGTGTCAGGCTCTTGTCCATTGTTCAGGACACTTGGACTATAGACAATGGTCTGAAACTGATGAGGTTCAGGCTACACAGAGAGAGAAAGTTTTCCAACATGAGGATAATCAACCCCTGGAAGCTGTTTTTCAGAGAGTGTGCAGGAGCTCTGCCCCAGGAAGTGACCACTACCTGTTTGTCTCAAACCCTGAGGAATCTGCTGTGATGCTGATTGGAGCTGGAGGTTGGTTGAGACACCTCCTGAAGTCCCTTCCAGCCTGACTGCTGCTGTCCTCCCTTGCACTTCATAGCTTCCGATTAGGGAAGGCTCTTGGACTCTCCCTGATCACAGCACTCATTCACATCAAGTGCATAGCTTTCTCACAGGGTATCCCAGCCAGCACTGACCACATCCTTTGCTTCACTCAAGATCTTCTCTGTTACTGTTGTAATACACTCCCCAAAGAACCTCTGACCCTCCTGGCCTTGCACTTCTGGGGTTGTACCTTCTGATGGCATTGCTGAGGTTCCTGTGGTATTTACCCCCTTGGGTGGCAACTCCATGGAACAGTTTTCATTCCATGCCTGTAGTGTCCTGCACTCCCCCACACTGTTAACTTGTTTGAGGCACTGGCCCTCTAATCTTAAATGCTGTCATGCTGGGATGCCTGTCCACAGGGACCTCCACACGTGAGTGGATTTGGCCATCAAAGGCCTCCTGAAGTTTGACAAGACCGAGGCAGGCAAGGTCTGCACTGGGGCAGAACAACCTCATGCCTCTGGACAGGCTGTGTTGTGACCAGCTGGGCAGTGTTCCTGGAGGGGGGCATTGGAGTCACGATGGAAGCCACATCAGGTGGTGAGGTTCTGTGGTGGGTTGAAAGGAAAGGCTCCGCTTTCCCTCCCCCACTGAGAAAGAAATCGCAGCTAAAACTCAGTCAGAGAAAAAGCAGGCATATATATTTACAAGCATATATAGGAAGCAGATTGCATGTAACACCACATATACAGGTATTTTACAATATATACAGGAATATACAGCAAATGAACTCAACCAGAAACCAGATCCCCAACAGAGGGGCTTCCCCCTGTGCCCCCTTCACCCCCCTACCTCCCTTCTCCCCCCAAAGAGGTAGGAAAAAAAGAGACAAGGGGAGTTAGCAAGGAAGACAAAAGAAGGCCTGGTACAGCAGTTAGTTCTTATCTCTTGGCAAGAAGCCCAGAAGCAGTCCAGCTGAAAGGAACAGCAAAGGAAGAGAAAACTGAGAGAAAGTCCCAGCTCCCCTGGGTCCATCACCTCCCCCCTTAATTAGCCAATGAAATTAGTTTAGAATACCAAAATATTTTTATAAACATTTAGCCAGTGTGTCCCTTCCTAAAGACACAGCGCCAAACGGGCACAGTCCACCCCTTCTAAACAATTTCATTGGTTGTTCGCACTGTCCATCCAATCGGAAACAATATTTACAGTTCGTGAGTAAAGTGCATTGTCCGTTCCGGCTATACTCAGATGTAGATGATTCAGAAGTCCAAAAAGTCAGGAAACAAGAAAATGGAAAACAGTTTGTCTCTCTGCAGACGAAGTGATGAAAAGGGAAACAGGAACACAGGGACTCTCAGTTGACTCAGGGCTCTCAGGGTTCTCAGGGTTCGTGCCCCAGGGATCAGTACTGGGCCCCATGCTCTTTAACATCTTTATTGATGATCTGGACGAGGACCTTGAGTCCATCATCAGTAAATTTGCTGACGACACCAAGCTGGGGGCAGGAGTTGATCTGCTGGAGGGTAGAGAGGCTCTGCAGAGGGACCTCGACAGGCTGGGCAGATGGGCAGAGTCCAACGGCATGAGATTGAACACATCCAAGTGCCGGGTTCTGCACATTGGCCACAAAAACCCCATGCAGAGCTACAGGCTGGGGTCAGAGTGGCTGGAGAGCAGTCAGGCTGAGAGGGACCTGGGGGTGCTGGTTGACAGTAGACTGAACATGAGCCTGCAGTGTACCCAGGCAGCTAAGAGGGCCAATGGCATCCTGGCCTGCATCAGGAACAGTGTGGCCAGCAGGAGCAGGGAGGTCATTCTGCCCCTGTACACTGCACTGGTTAGGCCACACCTCGAGTACTGTGTCCAGTTCTGGGCCCCTCAGTTTAGGAAGGATGTTGACTTGCTGGAACGAGTCCAGAGAAGAGCAACAAAGTTGGTGAGGGGTTTGGAACATAAGCCCTACGAGGAGAGGCTGAGGGGGCTGGGGTTGCTTAGCCTGGAGAAGAGGATACTCAGGGGTGACCTTATTACTCTCTACAACTCCCTGAAGGGAGGTTGTAGACAGACGGATGTTGGTCTCTTCTCCCAGGCAGCCAGTACCAGAACAAGAGGACACAGTCTCAGGCTGTGCCAGGGGAGGTTCAGGCTAGATGTTAGGAAAAACTTCTATACAGAAAGAGTGATTGCCCATTGGAACGGGCTGCCTGGGGAGGTGGTGGAGTCGCCATCACTGGAGGTTTTCAGGAGGAGACTTGATGGGGTGCTTGGTGCCGTGAGTTAGTTGTTTGGGTGGTGTTGGATTGGTTGATGGGTTGGACGCTATGATCTTGAAGGTCTCTTCCAACCTGGTTTATTCTATGTATGTATTCTATGATTCACTGTAGATTCCTCAGGGACTCTTCCTTTGGGCGCGTTGTAGCTGTACAACAGTCTGAAATTAAACACTTTCAGCTAAAGTTAAATTTCTTTGTGGAATACACTGAATTTCACAATTCTTCTGCATTACCCAATAAGTGTGACCAGGACCTTCTGCTGAAACCACCCCTCGGACAGGTTTAGCCTCTCCTGAGGGTGAAAATACCCAAAGAGTTTTACCTAACAGATTCTTTTCTCTAACAACAGGAACTCTATCACCTTCTACTCTCCATAGCAGATCTGAATGTGCCAGTCCAGCTCGGTTCACTGAACCTCTACTATTCACCAGCCAGGTTGCTTGTGCTAAATGTTTCTCCCAGTTTTTCAAAGATCCACCTCCCATGGCTTTGAGAGTGGTCTTCAACAAACCATTGTAGCGTTCAATCTTCCCTACAGCTGCTGCATAGTAAGGAATATGGAAAATCCACTCAATACCGTGCTCTTTTGCCCAGCTCTTTACAAGGTTGTTCTTGAAATGAGTTCCGTTGTCTGACTCAGTCCTCTCTGGAGTTCCGTGTCTCCACAGGATCTGTCTCTCCAGACCGAGAATGGTGTTGCGTGCAGTTGCATGTGGAACTGGATAGGTTTCCAGCCATCCGGTGTTTGCCTCTACCATAGTAAGCACGTAAGCATAGTAAGCCATTTTGGCTCGATAGCCGGTCAGCACCGCTGCTTCGGGACAGCACCACTTGCATTGTGAGTTTCTGCTTGGCTTTTCACCTTGCTTTCAGGGTTTTGTGGGTCGGGAAGGACTCCTGGGGGGCAGGGGTTGAGGCAGGATCGTGCTCTCACGAGCATGCATGGGAACGAGAGCCTGACGTCAGCCGCGGGAGCTTTAAATCCCGGCCGGGCTGTGCGCGCAGCGCCAGTTTGGCTCCAGAGCCTTGTGGCTGCTGGCAAAAAAAGAAGAGGGGAAAAAAAAAATTAAACATTTTTGTTGTTGTTGTTGTTGTTGTTTTGTTTTGTTTTGTTTTGTTTTGTTTTGTTTTGTTTTGACTCCAGAGTTGCACCATGGTTGTCACTCACACAAAGGGTAGAAAAACAGCATCTACCCAGACAGAGTTGTTTCACCAGCATGCTGGAGTCCAGGCTGCCATCTGCAGAGAGTGCTTCAGCCTGGCAGTTGGAATAGAGGGAGAGGGAGAGGGAGAGGGAGAGGACACCTGTGTCAGGTGTGAGCAGGTGAACTTTCTCCTCAGCCTGGTGGCTGAGCTGAAGGATGAAGTGGCCAAGCTGAAGGAGGAGGTGTCTAGGCTGAGGTCAATAAGGGAAAGCGAAAGGGAGTTAGATTTGTGGGAGAAGGCTCTGCAGATCTCCCCTGCTGAGGGAAGGGCCCCTGGAAATGGAGAGGGATGGACACAGGTCCCTGCCAAGGGTGGCAAGAGAAATCCACCCCGGCGCTCTCCACCTCCTCCGCTGCCCTTGCATAATAAGTATGAGGCCCTGCAGGCTGAGGGCAGTGGGGATGAGAAGGCTGAGGAGCAGCCATCCAGAGGGGAGAACAAGGCCAAGCGGTCCCCGCCGGCTGTAACAACCAGCTCCGGGGAGCAGCCTAAGGCCAAGCCTAAGGCCAAGCAGTTCCCACCAGCTATAACGACCAGCTCCACACAGAAAAGGAGAAGAATTATAGTTGTTGGGGACTCTCTCCTGGGGGGTACTGAGGGACCCATATGTCATCTCGACCCATCCCACAGGGAGGTCTGCTCTCTACCCAGGGTGTGGGTAAGGGACATTGCAAGGGGAATCCCCAAGCTCATCAGTCCCTCTGACTATTACCCTCTACTGGTAATACAGGCTGGGAGTGATGAGATCGACAGGAAGGGCACCAGGGCAATTAAGAAGGAGCTCAGGGCCCTTGGACAATTGATTGATGGGGCAGGCGCCCAAGTGTTGTTCTGCTCAGTTCCCTCAGTGGCAGGGGAGTACACTGAGAGGAACGGGAGAACCCACACCATCAACAAGTGGCTCAGGGAATGGTGCCAGCGGAGGAACTTTGGTTTCTTTGATCATGGGGCTACTTTTACGGCACCCAACCTGCTGGGTCCTGATGGGGTGCATTTATCTAGAAGGGGCAAGAGAGTCCTAGCACTAGAGTTGGCAGGGCTCATTAGGAGGGCTTTAAAATAGGTCTGAAGGGGGTGGGTGAAGACATTGGTCCCTCTGCAGAGGAAAGAGTAGGGCACAAGGTAGGGTCAATTGAGAGGTCGGGAGCCCAGCTGCAGTGCATGTACACCAATGCACGCAGCCTGGGCAATAAGCAAGAGGAGCTGGAGGTCCTAATCCACCAGGACAACTATGATATAGTTGCCATCTCAGAAACATGGTGGGACAACAGGCACGATTAGAGTGCTACACTGGGGGGTTACAGGCTCTTTAGGAGGGATAGGCGAGGGAGAAGAGGAGGAGGGGTGGCTTTGTATATTAGGGAGACACTTTCTGCCTCAGAACTTGAGGTGGAAGATGAGGGAATTGAGAGCCTGTGGGTTAAAATCAGAGGGCAGCCCAACAAATCTGACAT